>NW_010269033.1:128961-131452 GCF_000690775.1 Eurypyga helias
GCAACCTGGTCTAGTGGAAGGTGTCCCTGCCCATGGCAGGGGGGTTGGAACTAGATGATCTTTAAGGTCCATTCCAACCCAAACCATTCTGTGATTCTATGATAAAGAGCAAGTAGGAGTCAAGGCAAAAGCCGCTCGTGAGGTGCTCTGCTTTAACATCTACTAGACGAGGTTCGTAGCTCCCTGGCCAAGAAAATGTAAAGCAAATGGATAGAGGATGTTTAAAATACCTCCCTACCTCCCTTTTCTGAGATCTTTCAGGAAACAAGATACGAACTGAACTTCAAGAACATGAGCTTCCTCAGTGGGAATCAGGAGGCACCTTGAGAGCCTCCATCACGCAGCTCCATCCCCAGAGGGCAGGCTTTGAGGGCAGCCTCGGAGCCAAACCCTTGCATCAGGGGTGGCCTTTTCTCTACCCTACCGAATTTTGTAGTTGCCAGTGAGCACTAAAAGGAAAGGCCAGCAACACTAAAGGTCCTGTCTCACAGCTGCAGCTGTAAGGAAGAGCATGGGTGGGCTTGCCCTGTGCCTCGCAGCCCCAGATGTGTGGAGAGCTGGGTGATAAGGATATCCAGAGAGGTGCAGTCTCGGCAGACACTGCCAACAGAAAGAAGCCAGTCCCACATGTGGAAGGATAAATGCTCATCGCTGAAATTAAAGACACATGCAATCACTCAGGGACAAGCCCCCCACTTCTCAGCAGATTGCACAGCACATTAAAAACAGTGACTGCAGAGAGATCTGGCTTCTAGTTACCCCAGTGCAAGCTAAGGGTCAGCCTACGACAGACGGTTTAGTTTCTTAGGAGTTACCCCAGCATAAGGGAGCAGGATTCATGGTGTGCCCCCCCATTAGGGTGTGGAAGAGGCACAGAGCCAGTACACATCCTCGCAGGACCAATGAGACACACACTGCTCAGGCAGGGAAGGGACGCTGCCAACTGAAAGCAAGGGACAGAAGTGGAAAAACAGCAGCAACTGCACCGATCCAACGGCAATTCAGGGGAAAAGACACCTGAACCCAGCAAGCCTTGAGGGGAATTCTTGTCAGCATGGGGAGGCATGCCCCGGTACCCCTCTGCGATGCTCAGGAGCCAAGAAAAACATGTGCTGTGAAAAGAGAGGCTGTGACAGTCACACCTGGGAGCTCTCTTTTGCACAACCCAGCTCTCCCCAGGGAGCCCTGCCAGCCATCCGGCCCATCCCACTATGGGATCCTGGGCTCAGCTCTCTTCCCTGGTGTCTCCAAAGAGCTTGGCCACATATAAGATTTTCAAGAGGTTGCAAATGCCTGAAAACTCGAGCCTCTCTAAGCAGCAATTTGCATCAGTTATGACTGTGCTCCTCAGTCCCTTCCCTACCAAGAAACCCTTTAACGGCTCCTTTTCAGCACTTTCCCCAGCTGCCCAGCTCACAGTCCCCTGCAAGCTCTCCCGCACACCCCCCAGGGCCATGGGACTCCCTGTTCTCTCTCTCCTTGGCCATACTGTTCCTCTCGTCTCCAGCCCTGCCATTTGACATCACCTTGAAGAAACTTCACTGTTCCTAGCAGATCCATCCTTATCCCCATACAAACCCATCTTTCCCCCTACCATTTCATTGCTTGATGACCAAAAGTTATTTGGACTATAACCAAAACCAAATCCAGCCAATACCTCCAAACAACCACTGTGACCTCCAGGTAGGTTATCTCAGCTTTATCAACTTTCTGTCTTGAAAAAAGGCTGTCAGCAAGTCCCACCTATGATTTTAAAGATAGCAAAGCTTCTTCAATGACTCTGACACTTATTTTTCAGGCGATAAGCCCTGAGCATCTATGCATCTCTCACCGCATCCACATCCTGCAAACTGGAGTGCCCACCACAAATGACAGTAAATCCCCACCTAGCTGCCACCACAAAAAAAAAAAAAAAAGCCAGCCCTGCTGTGCTAATGCACAGTTGAGCCAGCAGCTGATGCTTGGAGATCTTTGTGGAGAAGATGTGCAGAACTGCACCCTCCAAACTCCGTATCCACCCAGTGCCCCGCTGTGCGTGCCACAGCTGCATCACTGCAGTGGCTGCATGAAGGGAGTCGCTTCTCGTCATCTCAGTTCTTCTGCCCTTGAAAGAAACCTTACTCATTTTTGCAGTCACTTGATGAACTCAGACTGAAACTCCAGTATCAGGCAGTTTCAAGCTCTCCAAGTACTAGACATAGTCTGGCTCTGGGGTGAGGAAACCAAAAGCAAGAAAATTTCTCACCCATTCAAGCTATCCTTAACTCTCTTCTTAGGGCTTTTAAGCTAAATGGCAAAGGAGGGGGAAGAAAGAAAGGGGGAGGCCAAGTGCCAGGTCCTGCGCATGGGCCGGGGCAATCCCAAACACAAGGACAGGCAGGGCAGAGAATGGATTGAGAGCCACCCTGAGGAGAAGGACTTGGGGGTGCTGGGGAGTGAGAAGCTGGCCATGAGCCGGCCGTGTGCGCTGGCAGCCCAGAAAGCCAACCCG
>NW_010269033.1:131524-149007 GCF_000690775.1 Eurypyga helias
CCAGCTGTGGTCTGCATAAGAAAGACACGGAGCTGTTGGAGCGAGTCCAGAGGAGGCCACGGAGATGCTCCGAGGGCTGGAGCCCCTCTGCTATGGGGACAGGCTGGGAGAGTTGAGGGTGTTCAGCCTGGAGAAGAGAAGGCTCTGGGGAGACCTTATTGCAGTCTTCCAGTACCTGAAGGAAGCCGACGAGTATTAGATGGGACATCAGGAAGGAATTCTTCCCACAGAGGGTGGGGAGGCACTGGGACAGGTTGCCCAGAGAAGCTGTGGATGCCCCACCCCTGGAAGTGTCCAAGGCCAGGCTGGATGAGGCTTGGAGCAACCTGGTCTAGTGGAAGGTGTCCCTGCCCATGGCAGGGGGGTTGGAACTGGGTGGTCTTTAAGGTCCCTTCCAGCCCAAACCACTCTGTGATTCCCAGAAAGAAGGCGACTCTGGCAGCCCCATCCTGGGCAGGGAGAAGCTGGCACCCATACAGCCAGCAGTGCGGTTTGCAGGCACCAAGCCAGGCAAGGGGCTGTGAAAAGCAAAACAGGGAGGGAAAGGAAGAAGGATAGAGAGGCAAACAAAACATAGCCCCCTCCCCCTCCAAACAACCCTGCACTGGAACTTAATAAACAGCAGCAGCCTGCATGCACCTCTCACAGACACCCCTCTATTACTAGTGGGCAACTGTATTTTTATCCTGTGGCTTTCTGTTTTTGCAGACACATTCCAGCACGAAACCAGAGACAATACGCACCACTGAGCAGCAGAGTTTATTTTAAGGGATGTAACATTTTCCTGAGAGGATGCTCTATTTGCATCTGCTGCAGGAAGCAGTAAAATGGCAGGTGTGTTTCCACGTAACCCAGAGCCACAAAACGACATGCACAATGCAAAGCAAACCCTTTTGTCTTGCAAATCTCTGCTCAGCCCACTGAAAAATTAAAAAAAAAAAGAAAAAGAGGGAGGCAGAGGGGTTTTCCCCGGGGCCTGTTTTCTAGCTTATTAGTCCTGCAGATGCTCAAGGCCTGCTTTGCCAGGAAGGAGGTTCGTGCCCACCGGCAGAAGGTAGCAGGCGCAGTCTGCGGGCTCAACCGCTGCTCCCCGTTGCGTTCACGTAATTGCGGCTGGACGTGCTGTACCTTGCAGGAAGCAGTGCTCCTTCCAGAAGCGCCCTTCAGCGAGGAGCGTTCGGAGAGGCCTCGCTCAGGAGCGCACTCGGGGTAATTTGGAGGACAGAGCAAGTAATTGTGTTTAAAAAATAAATATACCCTTACTTGCTCTGAATGCAGCTTCTTTAAGCCACAACGACTTTTTCAGTGCATCGCATCTCTTTGACTTGCCCTTGCAACAATCCCGTTGTGGTTATTTCTTCTGAATAACTAGTACCTCCAGCACAAAAACACAAGTGAACTGGCTGGATGCTGCAGAAAGAAATTAAAGATTTTTGCTCTCCTTTGTTCCAGCTTTATACTCTGTGTAAAAATATATATATTGTTCTGGCAGGCTGTTACCTCACTTTGCAAAGGAAAATAAGAAAAAAGTGTGATATGATGGAAACTAACACGCCAAGACAGCATTAAGTATTTAAAAGAAAAGACTTTTTTTTTTTTTTTTAAAAAAAAAAAGGCAATTACTCCACTAGCAATCAGTGTCACGAGAGTAGAAGCCAAGAGCTTAGTAAGATACCAGGAACACTATAACATTTGCATGAATAAGCAACAGTATTTAGAATTGTATTATATAACATGATGTCCCACAAAGGATGAAAAAGCAAGCATTAGCTGCTTGTGGGCTTAGAAGAAAGTTGCCTAGAAAATATAATGGCTTCTTATGGAACACTAGTATTTTAATAAAAATCCAAGTTAAAAGTGTATTTATGGTCATAGTAACACAAAGCGCAGAAAGTGCAAATCCTTCTACTACAAATATATTGTTTTCAGGAAATTGAACTCTTTTTTACTATTTTTCTATTCTCTAGAAAATTTTCTGGGTTAACCCATTATTAGTGTTTTCAATTTTCTTTCTGCAGAAGACAATACTCCTCCACCTGCCCCGTCCTTTTGCACAGTCATCTTTTCCCTAAGTGTCTTACTATTTGTTACCTTGCAACCTTTTCCTGGTTTACCTTTTCTAGCCATTATGGCTCACGGCCTATGTTCTGTTTCATGGGAGTGAGGAGTTACCCATGACCACACGCCTGGGTGGGCTGCCAAGCCATGGGTCTCACCAGGCCTCCAGGCAGCACTGCCCTGTACACCCCAAGAACACAATAATGCCTTTGCACAGCTTAACTCTCTGCTAACTCTGGAAACTTAAAAATAAATATTGTGCTTTGACTCTTCTTACACGCGTGCCACAAAGATGGGCAAAACCACTGGCATGAAAGGGTTTAGGAAATGCACCTGAAGGTCGGCTGCCATGGTCAGCATGCAGAGACACTAAACCCACCGAACATACCCAATTCACCCCCTACAAAGCACCCCCTGACGCTCCCCAGCACAGCCATGGGAACCAGGCATCCTCTCACCCCGCAGCTCTGCCAGTGCGGCACCCACACGCGCTCCAGCCGCCTGCCTGGGTCTAGCCACGAGGTACCTCATCCCAATTAACGGGACAGCAAACGCCAAGGCTCAGTTCATAGGCAAGTGAAAAAGGTGACTCAGCGGCATGCTGAGGGATTCCTCCGATTTACTTTCACAAGGCACAGGGACAACATCCACCCAACCGTCCGTGCAGCCTCGCGGTGGGCACGGTACCGCTGAGCGTCGTCAGCATGAAGCCTCCTTACGAGGGAGGCTGTCTCGTCGCCAAGTCACCGGGCGGAGGCGAGAACTTCATTTGCCAAACTTCTCTTAATTGCTCACACAAAGGGAGAGCCGCAAGCACTGCGCAGGGGTATGGGGGGCTGGAAAGGAAAGGGCTGGTTGAACACAGCACTGCTCCGAGTTCGATTTGCTTATTGGAAAAATAAGAGAGAGGAGGGCAGCTCCTCCAGTGTTGTATTACTGACAAATAATGTCACTCTGCCCTGCGTTACATGGTCAATAATTAAAAGATTGTAGGTACCTCCCTAAGGAAAGCATGCAAAGACAGAAGCTGGGGGAAGACAAGCCATTTCCACTGTACCAAAAAATAGAATATAATTTTATTTCATCAACAGGGAGTTGTTCCTACAATATGGTTTTCTGTTGCAGAATGGCAGAGAACCCAGAAAGTATTAAATTCCCATTACCGAGACTACCAGCAAAAATAAAGGGGCAGCCTTGCCTCCCTGGAAAGGTTAAGGGGATCTTTGGGTTAAAAGAACCGGTTGCAGATCTGGAGTGCAAGTGCAGCCCCTCTGCAGTTCCACAATTTCATCACTTCACACGCCAGTTCTTCAGCTGCAAAATGGACATAAACCTTCTCGCCCTGTTCAGGGAGACCACAGCGGGTTTCTGAGGGGTTTCATGTACGAGCAAGGAAGCGGACACAAAAAGCCACCCCTGTTGTCTAGTGACCCCTGTGCACATCTCCTTTGGGGCTGGGAGAAGCAAAAGGGGACTCTGCCAGGTGCCCCAGCTTGTAAAAGAGAAAGGGCAAAAACATGACATGATATTTTCCCAGCAAATAGTAGATCTATTCCTTGTGTCCAATGTTTTTTTCATTCTTTTTGAATTTCTTTGGATGCACTGAAGTGTGGAAGTTTTTTCTAACTTGCAGCGGAGCAGCAGGTAACCCCCTCAGGACTTCCCCCGTCATGCTGACAGCACCAATAACCTTCATTAGTGCCAGCAGCGCTTTTCCACGTCATGGCAAAGTTTCCCTCGCACTGCCGCTCCGACATAAACCGCCACGGCCGGCTGCTTGCAAGGGACTGCACCGGCTCTCCTTCCCTAGGGGCTCTGCTTCCCATTGCATATCCAAATCCCACCCCCAGCAAACAGGACAGCGAGCTTTGGCAGTGCCACTTGAGAGGTGGGTTGAAGAAAACAAAGACCAGCGCTACAGAGAGGATATGAGGTACGTAGGGTGCAAGAGCAGCTCAAGCCTCCTAAATCTCTCAGTTCGGGGCGCATTCATTGCAGCTCCATGCAACAGGCTCACGCGTGTGTAGCTGCCCTCCCGGTTCCCAGGACACATTTCAGCTGCCATGCTGCCAAATGCATCGCTCAGCAAGGCTGGCTTTTGCAGTATGCGTGGGTCATGTACTCCTCCTTGGCCAAAGCTCACAGTTCACCTAAACTGCCCCTGGCTCAGAGCCTGCAGATCAAAGCCAGCTCTTGCATGTTGAGTTCCCAAATGTCTGTAGGGCTCGCTGCAAGGGTGGCAATGAAAGGACTGTACTGACAGCAGGCAGGGCTTAATGAGAGGAACCAGGTGGGCTTCGAGCCTTCTGTGAGGTGCTACAGTCCATCCCAGCTGAAGAGCAGGGGGAGCATCCCACAGGCAAAGGACAGCATCCACAGGGCAGCCCCAACCCTGCAACGCACCCAACATCCAACCACCATCGCCACTGAGGCACCACACTGCCCAGCATGACAGCATGGGTTTTCACATGACGTTTCTTGGTTTGGGTTTGTGCATAACCTAACCTCACCTCAGTGGAGCTGAGGCTCATGTGAGTGTCTTCAACCCAGACAAGAACCTGCAGTGCAGCAGAAATTGGAAGAAGGTAACCAAGCCACACTTAGTGCCAGCAGCGAACATCCTGTGTCACTGCTGTGAAAACAGAAGTGGAGGATCAGGCTAACGGATGCGATAAGGCATTGGACCACCAGCTCAGCTTCTCCTGGAGGCAGTGACAAATGCCTAAGGATGATGAAACAGAGCCATATCCAACCACCACTCACTCCTATACACCCTCCAAGAGGAAGAAATTCCTCCCTGATGTTCATAGCAAGTCATTTAACCTCACCAGTGAGGAGATGACTCTACTTCACAATCCAAAACGCTTCCCAGGACCAGAGATGACCTAGTACCAGCAGGAGCATCCCTCCCCCGTCCACTGGCGGTGCATCTTCCACCTCTTCTCCTGCACTGCATCCCGCACGCTGGCTGAGCTATTTCCTTTCATCGACTCTAAATGTGCTGCCCATTAGTGACAAAGTGACCTCTTAGTCCGGTTTTATGACACAGCATAAAGACGACGTGCAGCCAGTTTCCCTTAAGACTTCAAATATTCACTTACTTCCAAAGACTACTCCTTTCCACAGCACTAATGCTCTTTCCCCTGACATCAAATGCAAATGGAGCGATTTTCCTCTTTGAAGTTATCAGCTGTAATCTTCAAGGCTGTCCTTACGTCCAAGCGCTTTTAAAAATAATTTATATTAATTGTTCCCACTGCAATTTGGTTCACAGACCAACCTCCCTGCATAAAAAACTCCACCTAAATTCCTGACATGCCCAAACCTTCCATGAATTTATGCCCACTCATTCTCCTGCTCATCTCTGGCCCAGTAATGTTGGGAATTCATTAGCTCTGCTAATTCCCCACATCCAAATGCCAGCGAGACTTGTCCCCACTTTTGACACAAGGTTTTTGACAACCCTTCTGGTACATTGTGCAAACATATTTGGTCTCATAAAACCTGGGCAGTCCAAATGCACTGTTCTCCTCCCTTCGGAGACGAGGACAAAGCAACGTTTTGTGCATTGTGGTGGCACAGCTTACTCCTTCACTGCTCCTATCTTCTGGAGATGGTGCCAGGATTGCCACCTGGCCCCTCATCTCATGAGTTTTCCAGCCTTGTAAATGGGGTCAACAACAGTCATCCCAGAAAAAGAGAGGGGTTCACGGAAACACATCACGGGGAAATATTTGTCCCCAAGACTAACAGGTATGGTAGCTGCCATGCTTTTGCAGTGGCACCATCCCAAGCCAGGAGGAACTTTCCTGAGAGCACGATGCACAGCTCTGCTGTGGCATCAGCAGTTTTTGCCTTTGGGCTGCAAACAGCCTTCAGCAAAGTGGTCAGTAATAGAAGGCAGGAGGGGAGGGACACATCCTGCCAGGGTGCCTGGGGTACAGACACACGGGTGCTTTCAGCCCAGGCCCCCCAGCACCTCTCCAGGACATCCTGTTGTTCCTGACACAGATCACACAACTTCCTGGGGTTTAATATGGAGAAAAAGGAGCTTAAGCTGATACTGGAAATCTTCTGCCCTCAGATTTCACTGCTCTGCACAGATTTTTGCGGTCAGTGCCAGGCAGGTGCAAGCCCCCAGCTTCGCACCTCACAGGTTTCTTCTGAACACACCCCCTTCTCGGCATGCCTGTGCCTGGGCACACACAGACAACACTTCACAGCTTTCTGAAGAGTCTGGAAGAAACGCCAAGCTGCTAAGTCCCCAGACAAGCGACACTTTGGAGTTTCACCAAGTCGCTGAGAGCTGAAAAGGCTCATTAATCCTCACCCAAATCTACCAACGTTACAAATCCTTTGCTGCTATAAACACCATGTGTGTTTTCACCCTCTGCAGCTCACCGTATTCACCAATTCGCCCCATTACATAACACAGAGCTTTTCTTTGCTAGGGAGCTTCAAGTCTCCTTCCCTATGCACAGCTCACTTCCTCAAGAGCAGTAACTTGCCTGACGCCCGTCCATGCTACATGGGCTGGGATGCCACATCCACCACCTGCACTGCAACCCACAGGATGGCAAGGCTGGCCTTGAATCAGAAAACATTTAGAAACATGATGAAGTACAACATTAACAAGGAGGGCAATTCAGCACATGCTTAAATGTTGTCCTGGATGGTGATGCTTTTGGAAGTCAGGACCCCTTCCAAGGGAGATGCAGTTGCTGGGTGGATTAACACCGACTTTCTGTACCGCTGCAGTTTCCACAGGTGCGAACAAACTCGGGAGAAATTAAAACTGGAAACCTCTTACCACGACTGCCTACGTCAGGCAGCCGGGCTCTTTACTACAACCCCATATACCCTAAATTAATCTCTGCATCCCATAATGGATGCAGAATTGAACAACACTTGTCACATACCCAGTCCATCTGCTTTTGTTCCCAGTTTGAGATTCCTGCCTGGCAGCACCGTGAGCCCTGAGATGCACAGAGGGGCCACAGGGTTTCCAGAAGCACTGGGGTGGCACGCACCGAGCAGCGCACAGTCTATATTAAATCCATTTAATTCTTGCTTTAGCACTGTTTGGTGGCTATTCCCGTCTCCAGCTGTGAACAGCAGTGGAACAAGCAGCTTACGTCTGTTTTCTCTCCAGGATGCAACAAGAAGAAAGGTCCAAGTCCTGTGTCCTGCAGACCCCTCTGCCCATCTGCACCCCCAGGTTTGTGACACGTTGCATGGTGGGACTCTGGGGTGGCTGCATGTGTGCCCAGACCTAGTAACTGCGAGAGGGGACTGGAAACATCTCGGGATAAAATAAAAGTCTTTCCCTTGTTTTTCTATTAATATTGGCTTTAGGAAATGTTTTCTCTCATATTTCTGTCAATGACACAGAATACGAGATGGGCAGTTTTGAGGGCAAGAGGCTGCTATAGGGGGTACCTGCACCAGTTTCTTTATTTTTGCTTTGAGCCTCCAGTCAGAGGCATGCAGAGCTCAGAGCACCTGGAGCTTGCAGCAAACAGAGTAAAAAAGGTAAAAAAGGCTAGGCTGAGTAAAAAAATGTAGTTGTACCAGATCGTCTCTAGCAAGGAAGCAGCGTGGATTTCCAGGGGAAGGAACAAATGCAGCAGTCCAGCTCCAAAACCAGCGCTCACTCCTGCCCAGCTCTGTGGCAAGAGGAGGCCCAACAGCAACCGGCACAGCACATCACATCGGAGCAGACAAGGGCACCAGACCGAAGGTGCAAAGAGACACGGATTTGCAGGACATCTACAGAAGCAAACCCCGTCCTAGTCACAAGGTTATAGACAAGGCAAGTCAATCAGAAAAGAAAGAAAATCAGATTTAAAAGGCTGCTTTGCTGTCTGCCCTGACTCTGCTGTGCTTTATCCAGCTGCGATGTGTTTACATTTCTACCAAACTTAATCCTGGACACCTTGGGCCAGATATTCTAAGGAAAGAAACTATTAACTGTGTACTAGAGAGCTGCACCCATGGTGAGCTGCTCAAGGAGCCAGGCTTGGACTGAAATCTCCAATACTGTGCAACCCCCAGGAATTTCCGGACATATTTCAAGTAATTTTTTGTTAATTTATATTTTTTTTTAAACTATGTTTTTTTTTAAATCCCAGATTTTTCCACCAGATATTGCCAGGGATGCTAAGGTAGCATTCAGGCTTCTTACTCTAAGTATGAATGATACTATCTACACGAGAATTCAGAGCTTGGCAGGCTGAAAGAAAGCAATTCACCTTCAAGCAAGCACTCACCTACTATTTCTATGAATAATAAATACATTAATTTATTAAGTGAATAAAATGCAGGAGATCAGAACTTATTAGCAGCTGCACTGTGAATAACCTGTGTTAGCAATCTAACACCCGAGCCTGAAAACACAGCCGCGTCTCTAAAAATGAAACTGAAACTTTATTATAGTTTTCTGAAGTTTCATGCACGTTAAACCAGTTCTCGTACATGAGAGTCCTACAACGCTGTCTCCTCATAACGCCAGAGATCTGCGTGAATGTTTTACCCATATGCAGGACAGGCTGAAAAGCAGGTATTGCACATGGCAGACCCCATGGGGCTGACGGATGGAGGTACCAGGTTTACTCCCAGTTAGTCTTAGCCATCAACTGTCACGTTTTCATCTCCATTTATTTGGGTCGGTTCCAGTACTACATTACATACAGTAACTGAGAAGAGAGCTTAAGGTTAATGCTGCTTCGCATGCACCGTCACAAAACCCACCTGCTTTACGCCAAACTTCCGTTGCTCACGATAAAGATAAATTTCACTCTGCGTGGGCAAAGCAGCGAGGGTGCAAGTGGGACCAGAGCAATGCCACAGCCCAGGGTGCCGACAGGCTGTCTCGCTGCCCCAAGGGCTGCAGCTTGGGCCAACGGGGAGCGGAAATCCACGGGTGTACAAATCGCATGCGTAAATCGGCTACCTTTCTCAGCTAAGGAGTTCAAGCGTAAGATTTCTCTGATGGTGCCTTCTTTCGGCTGTACTGTTATTATCGGTGTCTCCTAGAGAAAATATTCCTGGGGCTGTTGCTCCTTCAGCTTTCAGAAAAGCTTCAGTGCCACTGTGATCTAAGAGAAAGCGAGTAACATGCTCTTTCAGGGATAGCTGGTGTGGAAGTGAAACTCCACCTAATTTAATTTAGGGAAAAAAAAGCACCCCCAACTACTTGAGCCTGAATTACTTAAGATTTTACCTTGCAAAATCAAGGAAGAATCAGACCTTTCATTAACACCATGAGGATGCAGTAGCGAGGCGCAGGCAATAGGTTAATTTGGACATTCTCAACTTAAGTCGCAGTCTGGACTCATTCCTCTGTTTATGTACATTTTTAAAAAGGTTTAATTAAGCTACCACATCTTAAGATGGGATTTTCAAAGCTATACAAGCAATTATAAGAATCCAGACTGCAAAGGGCAGTTTGGGTGTTCATGGTTCTTTGAAAATCCTCAAACGGTGTAATAGAATTCATTTTCTCCTGAATATTAGATACATATTTAGCCAAAATAACCCAGGGCCACGTACAGAACTTGCAGATGATCATATCCTAAGCATGAGGGCAGAGTTAAGGTCACAGATTCAGATTCTACTGCAATGCTCACATGTCGAAGTGTCAAATATCCAAAGTGTAAAAATCACAAGATAGAAGAAATCAAGCATCTTCCAGTAATGAGTGGTTGGGCAGAGTCACCCGGTGGTGACCAACGTACCCATGAAATCAAATAATCAACCAAAACTGAGACTGGCCAAATTCTTTCACTAAAGCTTTAGATCTGTTTAAGGTATTTAACATAATCTAAGTCCTTATATTGGCACAAGCTGTTTAAAATGATCTAAGGCTTTAGATTGGTTTAAGCTGCTTATGCAGCTTTAAGGTTTTACAAAGGTTTAGACTGCTAAAAAACATTCCCCAAAAAGCAAGTGGGGTTGTTTGTTGGGAGCTGGTTGTACCACCTCATGGATTGTAGTGTGGTGCAAATGCAGAAATATGGATGCAGAAGTAAAACGTTTTGTTTGCAACACTCAAAGTCAAAGTCGGGCAGTACCAAGTCTACAAATACAGAGTTTACAGATTATTTCTATTGGCGTAAGTCTGAGAGGAGTGGCACACCATAGTTAAAGCACCAAAACCTGTCTTCTTTAAAAAGAAAGAAAAAGGTACTGTAGAAAAAAACACAAAAACTTAATGCAACAATTCCACCCTGTCAAGAAAAAGTAGACAGCATGCCAGTTCATAAACCCTGCAAATTCAGCTTTCCTCTCCTCCTTTCTACTACTCCTGTTTCCAGTTCCGTATCACCAAAATACAGTCTCCCTTGTCATGCTCTTTTTAGGATTACACCCATTTCCTAGCCCACAGGTGAATCTAGGGATATGAAATCCAAGTTGCCTGTATGGTGCTGGAGAAACTCAGTAACAAGACCCGTTAGCCACACCGGTACTGGCCTTGAGCAGTACTTCTGTAGTGCAGGTGTGATGGAACACACAAGGGCTAGGAAGGCTCTTCCAGGAGGCCAGGATGGGTTCCACTCTCATCTGAATCTTTGCAGCACAAAATCATCCCTACTCAAGCATAACTTTTGCAAGAAGCACGTGCAAGCTCCATGCTTCAGTTTACACATCCTGCTGAGGTGCAGAGCTCTTAGCTACAAGGTGCACTTCTATTTTCTCATGTCCTCCCTGGCAGGTCCAGCTGGGCTCAAAACAACCCTGAAGTCCCCAGATCTCCCTTCTCCATGAGATACCTGCTCTGGGTCTTGCTCCAACCCTGCACCCTGGGCTCTGCAATTGCTACCCTGGCAAGACCTTCCATGAGCTCCAGCTCTGCAGTGTCACCTCCCGCAGGGCGTGAGGGCACTGCTGGGGCAAAGTCTGCCCCAGACCTTGGGTTTTGCCCCAGACCAAAGCTTCTGTCCCACCCAGCCTAGGAGATGAGGAGCCCAGAGCAAAGCTCAGCTCCAAATCCTGGAGCACAGTGCTCCACTGCAAGGACGGATCACCACCTGTCCCTTGGGAAGCTTGAATTTCCTTCCTGAAAGATTGTCTGGAAAATCAGGGCAATTCTCCTGCTTGAGGGCACACCTTTTATAAACAGTTGCAAAAACACATAGAGTATCCTTTAGCCAGTTAGCTCACTGCGATTTTCAACAGAGGGGACAGGCCCATCCCTCCATAGCATCTGGATGCAGAAAACGCAGTTATACTGGGACAAAGAGCCGTATTTTAGCCACTCGAGCACAGGCGCTGTGGTACACAGCCACCCTCTGCTCTCATTTACAC
Organism: Eurypyga helias; assembly: GCF_000690775.1. Classification (NCBI taxonomy): domain Eukaryota; kingdom Metazoa; phylum Chordata; class Aves; order Eurypygiformes; family Eurypygidae; genus Eurypyga; species Eurypyga helias. Next base: position 142,889 of record NW_010269033.1, read on the forward strand.
AAACATAAAGGCAGAGCATCTGGCCTTGTGTCAGAAGTCTTTAATTACATGATCTGGCTTATCTTAAATATCTATTTATTGAAAGTTGTAAATAACACAAGATTGCCTTCTCTCTGATAAACATCACACGCAGACAAAAGGAAGTTACAATTACATATTCAACCTAATGCTTTCTTATTCCCTCTTTTGATTGCTCAACTTTGCAACCTTTATGTGATGTTAATGTAGGCATCCTCTCTCCCCCCTCCCACCTGTGCAGCTTGCTCTTGAGCACCAACTTCATTTTATGGTTATTCAGTCATGGAGAACCAACTAAGTTTTTTTCACAATCGAGATTTTGGTCCTAATATGCACTTTTGACTTGGGACTATACTTCAGACAGCATCAGTCCCCCAGCAGCTTTTGCAATGGCGAACACTGAGCAAAATCCAAATGACGGAGGAAATAAACCCCAAACTCTGACAGAAATAGCAACAGAAGCCTGTTATGTACAGTTAGCTGAGAAAATTAGACTGTTGATTTTCAATTTACCCCATCTTTTCCTCTGTAAGGAACAGACTGCTCAGGGATGGGTTTATGCCTCAGAAGTGTACACAGTATCCCAAAACAAAGTGCAGAATAACTATGAATACAGACTAATTAGAGCTTCCTTAGAGTCCTCCCTATCTGAGGATTATCACTAATTAGCAAATCTTCATAAGCAGTAACATCACAACAGGAGACAGTGCTGGGAAACGCCAGAACCGATGAGCTGATTTACCCAGGAGGGAACATGCCCTCAGTACACCCCAAAAGTTCAACAGCAAAAAGAAGGGAGGTCCTGCTTGCTGCAGGCATACAAACCACAGAGCTTTTGTAGAGATTTACCACACCTTGTTGAAAAAAAACATCAATAAACCAAATTGTCCAGCTAAAGCAGCTATTCTGGGAATTTATTTACCTTCCTGGTATTCCCCACGCAAGTTTTCCAGAACACTTTAGGGTTCTGGTGTTATTTACATTATTGATCCCTGCCAGTTAACGGAGGAGTTGAAACTGGAGCACGGAAATACAGATTGTATAAAATAAGAGGTGCAATGAACATGGAGCTCTTCCCCACAGCATCCCCATGATGTCCAGCTGCCTTCTTCTTGGCCCGTGGTTGACCAAGCGCGCTGCCCAACTAAAGACCAGGGTCCCATGAAACTGGACCCTACACAGACAGCAACAGCATCTTCCTGCCTCACAGCACACCAGCTGCACCTGTGCCACACAAATACCCACAGCACTGGCATTTGCTCAGGACCCAACAAGGAACTGAAGCCAAAGAACACAATTTTTGCCCTACAGGGTGATATATATTTCTGTAAAAACAGAAACACAGACTTTCTTGTCTTAAACTGCCTGTAGTACAGGGAAACGCAGAGAGACCTTGGATAGCATCAACCCAACCAACAACCATCCCCGGGCATCGGGAGAGCATGCACATGTGCTTTGCTTCATGGATATCTGAATGTGCAGAAAATGGAAAAAAAATAATAATTTCATATATTACACAACTTAGAAGCACAATTTTCAATAGCACTTTTGCATCCAGGTCACTACAGCTTCACAAGGGAAACCTAAACCCCATCGAGTAATGGAGCAGTAAAAGAATCTATTTTCTGCCCCAACTGAGAAGCATGTCTTTCACATTCACTACAAACCAAGCCAGGTAGATACTCAGCACTCCAAAAAGCAGTGTCTTCCATTTGTTATCTTATTTATTTATTTAACGTCTGCGGGTTGCGTTCTGCCGACTGTGCCCCCCTGCACCCTGCAGCCCGTGAGCCGCACGCACACCAGCAAACCTTCTCATGGGGGTGAAGCTGCCCCAGGACCAGCCTTCCCCCCTGTAGTGGGGGGTCTGACCCACAGGGCCGCCTTCTCCTGGTGTGGTGCCACATCTCGTTTGGGGACACGAAGCCACTCTAAATATTTTCCTTCAATCTGCCATGGGTGCAGAGTACATGTCCTTCACTTGCCAGGTCGCGCATAGTTTTTCCACTGAATAAAACTACTGTCTGATGAATTAATCAAAGTTATAATCAGATTCAACTATCAGTAAGGAAGAAGTTGCCTGAGCTTGCGGGAGATGTCCCTGCTGCACAGGAGCATCTGGAGAATTCATGTCTAGCAAGAGATTGACCACAGCAAATAGTTTGCAGAAGAAACCTGGCCAAACTGCATTTGTACAGCCATTAAAAACAACGCGACCTGTTTGGCTCAGCAGTTTTCACTCTCCCACAAAATTCACCATGATGGCAGGACCACAAGAAAAAATTTGAACATATGAGTTAAAGCAAAAAAAAAACAGAAATGAGGGATTATAAATTTAACTTTATGGATTAAAACACACAGGCAACTGAGTATTGGCTGGTGAGAACTGGAAATCCCTTTGCAACACAGATAACATGGGATGCACGTGGGCTAGAGGGACCGGATGGGATGCTGCTTGCAGAGCTGAGCACATCCCAGGAACCTGGTCTTTTGCACATGAACATCGATCTAAAAGGCTATATGAGCTCCAATCACACCTCTATCAATTTTTTCTTTTAGTTATTTAAAACATTCTAAACATTTTGGTTGCAAAGCCATCATTTAGCAGTAACACCCACCGGGACATACAACACATGCTTAAACTCTACAGGCAACTAAAAAAAAGTGGGTTAGAAGTTTTGTTTGCAGCAGAGGTGTATTTTGCAGTACTCAGAGATCATCCCTGACATCATCATGAGCTGTGCTTGCCTTTCTCACACTTCAACAGAACGACAAATTCTGCAGTGACTTATTTTCAGCAGATCACTTGTTACATCTTTTCTTTTTGCTGGCAGCCCCCAAACCAGGGCCGTGAGTCAGCAGCAGCCCTGGGCCCTTCCTCCGGGGACGTAGGAGATGGTCCAGCCACCTGCAGTTGTCTCCTCCACCGGATTTTATTGACCAAGCTCCTTCGAAAGATGCCCATGCATCCCATGTCAAAAGCTGCCAGAGGGACGAGATGGCACATGGGAGGGGAGGCATGTAAGAGACCATCTTCTCCATCGCACTAAACAATCTGAGCTGTTAGTGGGGGGGACAGCCTATCTGAAGGTCTCAAGGCGCGTGGAGTTCCCATGCAGGAAGCTTGTAAGCAGCCCTGGAGAAGCAGGACTGTGGAATCTTCCTCCCCCAGCTGCAGAGGCAGATCAGCCAGGACCACTAAGGTCACGGTCATTAGGGCACCCTGGGTCGTAACAACTCACCCAGACCAGCCCCAGGCTGGGACCAGCAGCTGGGCTCCTCCTGGGGACTGTCCCAGCAGCTATTTCCAGGGCTCCCCCTGCTCCCGGGGGATGTCAGCAGCATCCTGTGTCCCTCAGCCATGAGGGCTTTCACACGCGGCCCCCTGAGAGCCCAGGCTGGCCACACCACATGCAACATGCCTCATTAAATTATTAAATCATCAGTAATAGCAACTGGTTGCGGCGTCTACCTCCGAACGACCCAGACACCCCCGAGCACCCGTGCCCCCAGGAGCTGGGGTTGCTCCTGCTTCTCACAGCAAGGATCATCCGTGCAACAAAACACATCTAGCAATAAGGATTATCTACACAGTAAAATACGTTCCTCCATGCATTTTCTGACAGCGCCGGTGTCTGCCCAGTAAATAGTCACCTAAAAGAGAAAAAAAAAAAGCAAGCGCTGCTGTCTGCAGTTGGAGCTTAGAGTCAAAACTCATTACTTGTATTTTCAATCTGCCAGGGACTCACACTGAGATCTTGGACAAACGTCTCCCCCTCGTTTCCCTCACAGAAGAAAAAGTAAGACGCAGAAAGGTTAAACAGGAACAAAAAAGGCCATGCTGCTCCCCCCTCCTGACCAGGTAACCACCGAGATCAGAGTTGAGCAAATCCATGACTTACACAGCTGCTGCGTTTCCATTCCTGGCATAAAAGTTTCTGAGCTTTTTAAAGAACTAAACGAAGAGATTTGGGCTATGAGTTCTGACATCCCTTTTGCAGTAAGGTCAGTAATATGGTTTCATATGGGTAAGCAACAACCAGGCCTCTCACATATATTTTTGAACATCCTCTTCAGGTAACAACTTGCACCTTTAACCAGTCCCATAAATCAGCATGCTGGGATGTGCTATTCCTGGGTGCATCCATGCTCACCCACATTATACCTTAACTGAGTCAGCTGCAGATATTTAGCTTTATGTGGAGAAAAGAGAGATTTTTTTAGTCTCAAACAAGTCCAGAGTGGTTTGTGCTGCTACCAGAGCAAGGCAGAAAGACCCACTCCCAGCTGGTCCAATTAAAAATTATGGGTTTAGGTCAATATTATGTTCCTGCTCTCCTGTCACTGGTCCCTTCCTCACCAGCTCCACACTGTGAACAGGGCTTGCTGAGAATTCTGATAATTGCTGGACCAGGCAGAAATCCAGAATTAAAGTGCAGCCGAGGAGGAGGCCTTTAACAGCCCCTAACTTGGGCTTCTCCAGCAGTCCATAAAACTTCTTGGCCCAATCACAGCTATCTCAATTTACCTGCAACAATCCCCATTTACAGAGCCCAGTGGAACATGCCAGCCACACCCTTGACCAGAAACGAGCCAGGATACTGGACGGCCATTGGAAAGCCACGACCTTGCACATCATGGACGTTTATAGGAGCTTTACAACTATTTTAGACAAAATAATGAATGGCATCTCCTTTGCAAGCACGACAGCATCGGGTGACCCAAGCTCTGGCACCTTGGAGAACAACAGTTTCATTTCCCTTGCTCTGGAGGTGATGAAAGGAGGAAAGTCATGGGACTGCAGGGCCACCAAGCCCCGCTGGTCCTGAGGTATCACAGGGGCCCCCACCTCTGCAGAGGAGCACGCCGGCTCTGGCGCCGCACGCGACCCAATCCGCCGTGCCCTGCGCAAGCTGCGGGAGGAGGGTTTGGGCTGGGCAACGGATGAAGCCTGCAGAGCCCATACCCTCTACAGATGATTTGGTAGGAAAAATGCCATTTTCCCTTCTGCTTCCTTCCTTTTGAGCTTTCTCATCCAACCCATTTCCCACCAGCCTGAGAGGAGCGAGAGCTCGGGACTGGAGACGAGCAGCGAGCTCCCACATGGCACTGCTGTGCAGAAATCCCGCCAAGCACGCAGGCTGCCCGAAAGGAGGAAGAAATAAAGACCGACACCCCCCCGGCCACACATATTTTGTTGCATCTGGCAGGATTTGCAATCTCCGAGAAGGAAAAAGAAGAAATCAAAGCGCAGCACTGGGCACTCTCCTTCGTTGGCACAGCGTGAACATCAGAGCGAAAGCCCCATCCCCATAGGGCCACGCAGCCCTGGCGCTAGCCGAGCATCGCTGGCTCAGCACGAGGGAGAGCGAGGTTTGAGGAAACACCCATTTTCTATGCATCCCAAAGCATGAGGTTGGGGGTCACCAGTGCCCATCAGCATTTGGAGCTGCCATTTCTGGCAGAGGAAGAGGGCACAGGGGAGCAAAGTGCTCACTGCCCCACACCCAGCCAAAAACCAGGCGAAGAGTATTTCCCTACCACTGGCTCCAAAGCATATTTAAATCATATTCTCCTGCATGCACCCCATATCAAATTCCTTATTACAAAGTATTTGCTTTCAGAAGGGGAGGGGACACACCAGACTGCATATTCAGTTTTAATTATTTTTTATCTGTCCGGTTAGATATTCACAAGTTCTCTTTCTAGGAAGCCTCAAGGGATTGTTTACATAAAATAAGCATTTTATTTCATGTGTTGCCCATCCTCAGCTTGCACAATTAATTGGGCTAAACTTTTTGCATACCCTCTCCTTAAGTCAGACAAAAAACCCTACAAACAATCGTACAGGCACACAAAGAAATATAACACTCAAACATACTTAAACACGCCGAGATATAAATGCAAACTTCCAGAAAAAGGCCTCATTTCTGCCCTTGCAGGTTCATATAGCCGAAGGAATCGGATGATGTGAGCGAGGGCTGGATTTGGCCCTTGGAGAGGCCACTGCAGTCCTTGCTGCAAGCCCAGGCTCGCAGGTGTGGGAGCACGGCAGGAAAGCCGGAGCCCAGGCAAGAACCCCGGCCAGGTACCGCGTGGGG
>NW_010269034.1:0-461 GCF_000690775.1 Eurypyga helias
TTACAATTTATAGTGATTTTTATAGTGATATTTCAGAAATTATGTACACTCAAGATATATTAAAAATAAGTTTTTCCATACAAATCTTAATCTCTTGTTACTAATTATCTGATAATGAAGATCTGATCTGAGTCATCTATGACAATTATCTATGTACACACACAGAATATTTTTACCATAACTGTATAATTTAATTCCCAGTATATAAAAGGTATGATCATACTACCTGAAATCATGAATGACGACATAGGGTTTACCTGCTGGCAACACACTTCCCTAAGAAAGGGACTGTAACCCAGTGTCCTGGGAACAAGAAATCCCTCCATAATCTGTTAAAAAGTGTGGGAAGCTCTGAAAGGGAATGAGAATAATACCTGCTCTCCTTCACAGGGAGTGCTGACTGGGAATAATGGGTAGATAGACTGGCCATAAGAATAATAGATGAAAAATGCAAAAATCAC
>NW_010269035.1:0-816 GCF_000690775.1 Eurypyga helias
TGGGACATTTCCTTCCTCTGGGTTGCAGACATGTTCAAAGAGGGAAAGGACACTGATAAGTTACAGATGACTTCCCTAGGATGCAGACTTGTAGACTGGAGTTCCAGCTGCTGAGGAGTTGACTCCTGCCCTGGATCCTGAGGCCTTGGGTATGAGGCTGTGCTGGGTGGGAGAGGAGTCCAGGGACTCACTCTGAGGAAGTTGTCAGTACTGCAGGGGTTGACAGGGATTTTCCCAAATTTACCCTCTCAGAGCATATCTGGAAGCAGGTCCCTGTCCCTCCCAGCCAATGGCCCTGTGGCCTGGAGCTGTCCCTTCCAGGAGCTGTTTCTCTGTCCTAATTGTCCTCCCTGCCTGTACTCACAGACCTCTTCCCACCCGCTGTGTGCTCAGCTCTGCCCTGCAGAAACTTCCTGCAGCAGGGCACTGCCCAGGGCCATCTCTGCATATGCAGGGGCTTAGGAGAAGCTCAGAAAAATCCTAATAAGAACTGGGCTCTCCATGCCTTCTTGACAGTGGAGAATGAAGTTCCTATCTCTCCCTGCCCACCCAGACATCCAAGAGGACAAAAGCCAAAGCACAGCCTCTGCTCTTTCAGGCAAAGACTGACTTGGTGTCCATCTCCAAAAGGACTCTCTGATAATGTCCTGGGGGTGATGTGGAGCTATGAGCAGCCCTGATCCATGCAAGACCCTTGCGACAGCAGAGGGATCCTGCCTGGCTGCGGATCACTCCTTGCACACATAGCTTGTCCGTGCAATGCTTTGGGGAGCTCCTTGAGCAGGCTGAGTGGTGACCCTAGCAGGCAGCAGAGCA
>NW_010269035.1:827-1075 GCF_000690775.1 Eurypyga helias
AAGCCCCTTGCGACAGCAGAGGGATCCTGCCTGGCTGCGGATCACTCCTTGCACACATAGCTTCTCCGTGCAATGCTTTGGGGAGCTCCTTGAGCAGGCTGAGTGGTGACCCTAGCAGGCAGCAGAGCCCCTGACCCAGCACAAAGCCTGAGGGGTGCAGGAGCCTTCTCCGAAGGACAGCCCTGGGCACCCATGACTGCCCACCCAGTTTAACAACCTGCAACCATCCCCGGGAAAGCAAGCTGTCC
>NW_010269036.1:0-319 GCF_000690775.1 Eurypyga helias
CCTGTCAAGGTCCCTCTGGATAGTAGCAAAATACATGGTTATCACCCCAGTTTCAACCTAGAGGTCAGAAACCTACAGCCTTTATCAGCAAGCAGAGCCTTCGCTTACACCAGATGGGAGCCCCGAGTCCGGGAAGCCTCAGACGAGGTGCTGTACCACACGCTCGCTCTGCTCTGCGAGCACACAGCCCCATCAGAAAAACACCCTGCAACTCAGACACCTTCACCAAAACCTTGGATACAACCATAGTGTGCTGGGGAGCCACTGCACGCAAACACACCAACGAAACCGCAAGCCGTGAACCAGGCATCGGCTCCCC
>NW_010269036.1:341-8525 GCF_000690775.1 Eurypyga helias
AGGCAGGGATCCTCCGCTCCCATCTCCTCCTGCGTGGGAAGCCCACGGACCTGTCTCACCCAGCTAACTCCTGCCAGGTACAAAGCAAACTGGATTTCTGCCTCCGGAGCCGGTCTCCTCACTCCAACCAGGCTCCTTGTCTGCTCACTACCCAGCATCAGGGCAGACCGAATTGCATGGCCATCGTGCCATGGGCAAGACCGTCGTAGCCCTCTGCTCCGGGAAAGGAAACCCAGCTTGCAACCCCCCTGATGCCAGAAATGCAATTCCCTCCACCTGTAAAACCCCTTCCAAAAAAACGGTCAGCATCACTTTCTCCAACGGAGAAACAACCCCAATCTCGTTTTGACGAGATCCTGCCCCTCCACTTCACGCATCTGCTGTGGAAGAGGAAGCGACACGCAGGCGGAAAGTCAGGAACGGATCTGCTCGCTCCAACCTCAACTTTGTCTGTCGTTACTGGGGCCAAGATGGAAAGCCACCGGCTTGGCTTTTTGCCACCACCAAACTCACGCTCAGCAGCCATCTCTGCAAATCTCTGGGTCTCCTTCTTAGGACCAGAGCACTGCAAAGACAAACACATCAGTTTTTGAAGAGAAAAGGGGTGAGTATGCCCTTTGGATGAGGCTTGGAGCAACCTGGTCTAGTGGAAGGTGTCCCTGCCCATGGCAGGGGGTGGGACTGGGTGGGCTTCAAGGTCCCTTCCAACCCAAAGCATTCCATAATTCAATGCAAGCCTGTGCATCCGGGCCTGCAGCCTCTTGCAGATCCTTCAGCAGCTCCTGCGTACCCAAGAGATAATAATAGTTCTGCTCTTGTTTATTCAGTGAAAACACAAAGAAGGGGCAGGCGCACCCCCGGAGGGGCATACACATGCACACACGGTTCACGTCAGGGTTCATCCCAGCTCCAACCCCTGGGTGCTCAGTCCCACTCCCAGGTTTCTGCAGGCAGAAAGGGTTTCAAACACAACTCGGGCTTTGCCATGGGCACCTGCACCCACCTGGCACCACGCAAGACGTGGGGAGAAGGCTGGGAACCCCAAAACCGAGCCCAGCAGCTGTTGCAGCACCCCAGCTTCTCCAGCCTTGGGTGGATCCAACCCCCACGGCGCTGTCGGCTCTGAGCCCAGGGGTTTGGATGCAGTGGTAGCACAAGGGGTGCCCTTTCTCCAACCAGTTATCTGTGGTAACATTAGACATAAGCACGAAGCTGGAGAGCTGAAGCACTGACGAACGCATCTTAAAATAAAGCAAGCATTCACACTAATTACTATTTCAGTTACTCGCTGATCGCAAACGTAACTCCCAGCCTGGTAAAAAATTGCTTTCATGGGTCACAAATTAAATAAAGGTGTATCTTTGATGGAAGATGAGAAAAAGAAAGGCCAAAGCTTGAGAAATTGTAGGAAGATGGGAATTCGTGCCGTGATCCACCTGGTCCACAGAAACCTTCACCAACTGCTTCGGGAAAACTTTGGCCAACCGGAGCATCAACCCTCTCAACACCAACTGTCCCAACTGCAAACCTGTACAACACGGGTGGGCAGATGGGCACGCGGCGCCGTTCAGACGCTGAGGTCTAATGCGCCGTAACCGTGCCGACCATCACCCCCCGGCGCCGGCTGTGAGCAGGGCTTTCCCCACTCACCCCCCTCATCTCGTTTGAAGGTAAGCGTGCTCACAAACTAGATTATTTTAACTGATGGCTCTACAGTTGATTCAGCTCCCGATGTAAAGCTATCAGTGACCTCTCCCATCCATCCCCATCCCGACGGGCTGGATTGCCATACACCCTTGGCAATGCCCCGTGCAGCTCCTTCACCCACAGCCTCCCCGCACCCGCTGCTGCAGGGCAGAACTTGAGATCAACTGCTTTTCCAAGAGCCAACAGGAGATACCTGCACAGAAGGGAGCCTCTGGAGAGAAATCAAGGGACAACAAGCTGGTCCAGGCAGAAAACTCTGGCTCAGGTCCGTGATGATGCAGGAGATGCTTCTCTGCATCTCTGACGTGCACTTCACAGTGGGGTTTTTCCCAACTGCCGTCAGCGGGGAATTAGCGCTGCGCCAGGCCCCTCGCCAAGGCACGCGTTATGTGACAAAATGGTTAAAAGGACGCTGCAAAGTATGGAAAAGTCTCTCTGGAGAAAGCAGCCCACCCACGGGCAGACCTGCTTGCACCAGCATAATGCTCAGGGTGGCAAAATTAGCTTCCTTCTCCCCCCACCCCGTTTTAAGCATTGCTACCCAAAAAAACCTTTCAAAAGTTGCCCCCCGGCACGCTCTGCCGTACGGGAAGAGGGACCCCTGCCACCGAAACAACCCAGACCTCGCAGCAAACCTGCCATTGGTACTGCTGGTGCTTTGGCTTCAAAAGTTGCCCCCCGGCAAGCTCTGCCGTACGAAAAGAGGGACCCCTGCCACCGAAACGACCCAGACCTTGTAGCAAACCTTGCCATTGGTACTGCTGGTGCTTTGGGAGCCACAGGGAGCTTCTCCCTCCTTCTCCGACTGGACGGACTCGCACCAGGAACCACGAGGGAAGGCATTTTAAAGTGAATGGGAGAAAGCACAGAAGAGTTAAGCACAAGCCTCCGGTCCCATCGGCAGGGCAGGGAGGAGAGTGAAGGGAGCCTTCCTCACGCCCCCCCCACCGACTTGCCTCCAGCTGGGGATGGCCAAACGCCGGCCTGCAGTGCTTCCCACAGCCACTCCGAAATGCACCTTCAAAAATACCTTTGAATTGCAAGAGAATACGGGGTGCATAGCCTTGCTCAAATCCCCTGGGTAACACTGCTCTGCACCTTTATTCCCCTCCCCTTGCTAGTCTCCAAAAAAAGCCAGCACAGACAGCTTTCAGCCCTAAAATTTGCACACAAAACCTAGACAAGATGCACAGCAGCACTTCAGGCAACAGCATGCTGATTAAAAGAAGCCAATGTCCAAGTTCTCAGCAGATCTCTCCATTCAGGAGTTCCAGCTTGTGATTTTTAATGAGCAGAGCCGCTTACACCCTACTCCAGGCAGAGACAAGTGAGTAGGAGCACACGAGGCCAACGTCCAGCATTGCACTTAAAACTTCCTACAGCCCCTATCAAGCACGGGGCTTCCCTCCTCGCCCTGTCCTCCTCCCAGGATGCCTGCTCAGTCCCTCTGGTCCCCGCCATGGGGCAGCTCAGCAATGCTCTCACGCAGCCGCAGGGCACTTCAACTACAGCTCAGCATTGCAGTGCAACGGAGAGCCGAGAAAGATTAAATAAAAAATAAGAACCATCTTTAAACTGGGCAGTGGGGCGGTTTTCCAACAGTGGGGGTCACTGGGGGTGAACTACGAAGTTCACACAGCAGAGGGGCAGCAGCTCCCCAACGAGCTGGGAGTCCGTCTGCGGCTGGGATGGCAGCAACCAAAGGGCTGGAGCCGCAGCGACCTAAGGATATAAGAGACGAGGTCTGCAGGAACATGTCATACCTTTTAATAGACCAGTCGGGGAAAAAAACCTCCCACAACCACACAAACCCTCCTTTGAGCTGGTGCACCTTCGCGCTTGGCCATTTTTTCCAGCTGCATCACTCGGTCTAATTAAAGACATTACAGCTCCCTGCAACCCTTGTCTCTTCCTCCGGCCAGTCCTTCCCGGGACGGGAAATCTAGGTCATTCGGATGCTCTCATTGTGAGACTTGACAGCCTTCCGAAATGAAATAAAGATTTTGGCCTGAACGCGTGAAGTGGTTAACGTCCGGTGTGCAGGGCAAAGCAAACTCGCTGTCCTTCAGAATAAGAGCTTAAAGCTGTCACTCCCAGCGGAGCGGAGGGGTGTCCGGATGCCCGGAGGGCCTGCAGGAGCCATCAGCCAGCAGCGAGGAAGCCACGGCAGCGAGGAAGCCAGGGCTGGTGCGATGGGATTGCAGGACTACTCTGGAAGTCCTGAGAAAATCCAACTCATGCCTCCGGCTGTCAGAGAGGGAATGTCTGACAGGGAGCAGAAGCACATCCCACACTCTGTGCCAAAAGCCTATGGACCACATTTCGTGGATACAGCAGCTCCCATCTCCTTATCGAGTCTATACCCTATGGAGTGGCCGTACCCGGCACCCCTGGGCGTCTCAGTCCCAGTCAGCGAGCACAGCATCCCCCACGGAGCTCCTGCCTGACCTTTCCTGGCGGCTCCTAGGAGGTTGCCGCATCCTGATGGCTCCGAGCAGCTGGGACTGAAGCGGCCCAGCGAGGCCAGGCTGGAAGGAAGGAAGGAAGTTATAGCAAGCTTTTAAATAGTGCTATGTAATACCTGAAACTTCTATTTCTGTGCACGGATAGTATGGTTTCCATATTCTTCTCCACGCGCAGCAGGCCAAGCCATTCGCACTCAAACTGAATTAGCAGCAACCCACCGTTTAAACCATTAAAGATCCGTGAGGGTCCTTGTAGCCACCACGAAGGACAAGCACAAGCTGTACGCTTCACCTAACGAAGAAATGTATAGATCTCCTGCCGTGTTTGCTTCTGTTTTATCTTTATAATCAAGCAATACCTTTAAATACACCCCGGATCGCGGGTGGTGTTGCAGCCCCCGCACCACGTGCGGTCAGCACATCTCCAGTGTGCTCCAAGACACCTAAAGATGTCCCTCATCAAGGTGGGCAATGTAGCCATCAAAAATACCCTCACACTAGGGAAAAAAACCAAGACAGAACTCCTTCAAGATAAATACACTCGTTTATCCATGTCAATTAACTAGTGACAGGGTCGGTTTTCTTCCTTGAGGTTTTCCCATCTCATCTGCCTTACAGCAGACCTCTCCTTTGGAGTCTACCAGGCAAGAAACAACCCGGACACCCTTGTTGAGAGGTGTTTTCCTCCATGCTTGCTCCACACACCCAATGGCTCATGAGCCCAGCTCCACCAGCCAAGGAGGATTTCACACTCCGCTCTCCCTCCGGGTTCCCTCCTGATCTCAGCTGTTGCTGATGATATTGCCAAGGATGGTGCCCATCCGCCAAGGAACGCAGCAGGACTGCCACCTCCTTCTAATGGCCGTGAACTATGGAAAGTGTCCCAAGTTTTCCCACCTTCACACGAGCGTTGGAGCAGGCAGTAGATCCTATAGGTACAAAATAACCCACTTCTCACGAGGATCCCACCTTTTAAGCCAATTCACACTTGTTCCAGCACATGAGGTGTTGCATCCAGACCAGGATCGCTCAACTCACGGTGTCACCCCTTCCCAGACGGAGGATTTCACCCGTGCTTCATCCAAGGTGACCACCCCACATCTCACAGCTAGCTCCTCCGTCCCACTTAGGCTGTGCACCCTCGTCACCCCCCACACACCACTGTCGCCACATCCCCAACATCACCAAGGATGCTGGCGGGGCACCCGTGAGCAGGGAGCTACCACTTCCAAGTCAGCAAACACCAGGAAAACGTACCAGGAGGCACCCCAGCCCCCGGGAGGGAATCGAGCCTGAAGGAGTTCAGCAAACAACAGGATTCAAACAGTAAAGAGCAATGCAAGGTGAGATGATGACGCTGCTTTTCAGAAAGAACTTGGTGTGATTCCACTGCCAGGTGAGTGACAAGCGCCAGGCTGTGGAACGGGCGCCGGAGGAGCGGTTTTAAAAATACAGGTGGTTTTATGAAGAAGGATGGCGCTAACACTGGAGACTACAAGCTATTTCCCAACAGTTCTTGGTTGCAAACCTCAGCCACCCTTCCCTCCACCGCAACAGGATTGCGCAGCTCGGAAAAGCGCACATCCTGCTCCGCAGGATGCATGGATATGCCCATCCCATGGGAAAACCATACTCAGGGGTGTTTGGAGAGAAAGAGGAACTCAACAGATCCAGGTTTTGCTCCGGGAGTTACAAATGCCCTGGAGGAACGGCTCGTTTTTTGGATGAAATGTCAGGGAAAGCGCAGGCAGCTCCACAAAGGCACCGAGGGGCAGGCAGGAGGCTGGATGCCAAGCTCTGCTTGCAGGAGAAATCCTCGCGCCAAGGAAGGTCAACGGGATTAGAGGGGCAAGCGGGGATTGCTCGCACGAGCAGAGACGGGCAGGACCCAACCCCTGGCTTCCACGCTGGCTTACATCGAGCCAGTGCCACCACGCAGACGGCCCTACGTGACACGGTGTCTGGGAAGCCTTCAAATCGCCGTTTTCCTTCCCAATTCACTTTTTCTGCGGTCGGGAGGTAAATCACCCCCCTCCAATTTCCCGCCCAACCTCAGGGACGCAGCTACTGCCGAAAACACAGTTTGAATGAAAAACTGCAATGGTGATCAACAATTAAAAATGCAAAAATGTACCGCTCAGGCCGACCCGCCGCAAAGGGAATGGCCGCAAAGGCCAGCACGGAGGTTGCACATTTATCCCGGAGCAGCCGAGGTTGGAGAGTGCCTGCTCCCTCCCTGTGTCCCCCCACCCAAATGGATGAGGTTGGGCCCTTCAGCTGTTTATAAAACCAGCAGTATTGAACCCAGGCGCACTCAGCAGCATTCCTCCCTCTCATTCCTGCGAGCTATATAAGGGAACGGCCAATTCCAGCCTTGTGTCCCCCCTCCCTTTCCCCGTAGCCAGCCCCGATCCCTTCGTGCCGGAGCAGCCCCGGGCTCGGTTTCCTGCAGGACTTAAATCCATCCTCGGTCGAAGACGGCGTTGTGCTGGACCTTGTCATCAAATGGCAGCACAGGCAGCTGCCAAATCCTGCCGGCTCCGTGCTCTAATAGGGAACAGCTGGAGCGGGACCCTGCATTCCTCCCGCCCCGCCAACACTGGGGGCTCTGTTCGGGATCCGGGCCGCCGCCAGCCCGCAAGATTTCCACATTTCCACCTCGAGAAACGCAGCTGGCTGCTCCCCGGCACCACGTCGATACACGCAGCCCGGAACGCGGGAGCTCCCGGGCACCCCCCGAGATTTTAAACCAAAGGGATGGCTTTGCAACGGGATGGGGAGCGGGGGGTTGCTTGGCTTTTTATTTTCCTTGGGATTTTTTTGGTTGGGGAAACAACTACGCAACTTAAAGACGGATTTTTCCCTACTCTGGATCGCAGACGCTCTGCTTTAACGCGACCTGCATCCATCTGCACACGCAAACTTGGGAACGTACGTGTGGGAAGCGCGCCCACCCCCCGAATAAACCCGTTCACGCAGGGCGCAACCCGCAGGGCGCTTGTGCCACCGGCATCCTGCTCCAACTCCACTCGCTTCCGCGGAGTTGAGCAACTCGGGCCGCGTAAAAATAACACCAAAATACACTTTTTCGTGGCGGCGCACGTTTTCAGTAACGTACACCAGCCTGCTCGTATTTCTTAGAGCTCCGCTGAAACACAAGGGGGGTATTCAGAGCCGCAGGGAAAAACGCGTCCAAACAGGATCTGAATGATGAAATAGGAATTGCCACGTTTAAAAAAAAAAAAAATAAACAAAAATAGGATAACCGAGCTGCCCAGACCTTGAGAAAATACCAGTTCGCCTGAGGTAGCGACGGGCTTCTCCTGCGTGTTGCAGAGAGCAACGCGAGCCACGTTGTCCAAAAGAAGCCTAGAAAATCCAGACTCTACGTGACCTGACTTACTTATTTCACAGGAAACTGCATGGAGGGAGGAAAGGGGGGGGGTTAGGGGGAATAGGGAAAAAAAAAAAAAGCACCAGTCGCTCATGCTACCGTAGTTACACCACGCCACAGAGTAGTTGGGGGGGGGAAATTCCAACTGCAAAAAGCCATCATCCGTTTGAAAAATCAAATGTAAGGGGAGAAGCTAATGGAATCAAGCTGGGAATGCTGGCTCCCCAACCTCCCTCTTTTCTCAGAGGGTGGCTTTTGGGGATTTTAAAAAAAAATAAAAAAAGAAATTACGCCTGCATCAGAGCATCGTTCGAGGTTTGCAGCAAAACGAATCAATAAAGCCCACTCACCGGGGTTGTTGGCCTCCCCTTCGAGGATGTGGAGCTCGGTGCAGTCTGCCAGGGAATGCTCCAGGCAGAGCTGGAGGAAGCGGGCTTGGGTCCGGCTGACGCGTTTCAGCAGGGAGAGCAGCGCAACAGTCTGCTCGCACTCGTTCCAGCCCTTGAACCAACCGGCCAACACGCCGACCTGGTCTCGAAACATCATGGTGAGCCGGGGGGGCGCGAGGAGGCACCTCTGCGGGGGGAGACAATAAATAACCGGGAAACACCACCCCAC
>NW_010269037.1:0-4847 GCF_000690775.1 Eurypyga helias
CCCGCAGGGCCCGGAGGCGCGGCTTGGGGAAGGCGGTGGTGGCGCCGTCTGCCGTGCCCGCCCTGTCTGGAGCATCCCATGGTGTGAATTGTGCAGGTTTTGCTGAGTTCACTCTCTGCTGTGCCCTCGTCACAGAATCATACAGTCGTTTAGGTTGGGAAAGACCCTTAAGATCACTGTGTCCCACCGTTAACCTAGCACTGCCAAGCCCCCCACTCAACCACACAGTCTCTTAAATCCTTCCAGGGATGGTGACTCCACCACCTCCCTGGGCAGCCTGTTCCAGTGCCTGACAGCCCTTTCAGTGAAGAATTTTTTCCTAATATCCAGCCTAAACCTCACCTGGTGCAACTTGAGGCCATTTCCTCTTGTCTTATGGTTTGTCATCTGGGAGAAGAGACCAACCCCCACCTCTCTGCAACTTCCTTTCAGGCAGCTGTAGAGAGCTATCAGGTCTACCCTGAGCCTCCTCCAGGTTGAACACCCCCAGTTCCCTCAGGTTCTCCTCACGGGACTTGCCCTCCTACACTTACTTATCTTGCAGAACAGTGCATTTATACTGTTCTACAAAAGCAGATGCATGTGTGGTTACCTGTGTGCCCCTCTACAGCGTGGTAGTTTAAAGTTTGTGTTGGTATCTGGGTTGTCCTGTTCCATACTACAGGAACTGTGCCCTTTAACATCCAGCTTCCCCTGTGGATTTTGTTCAATACCTGTCAGTGCTTTTGCCCACCTACACCCACCATATCCATCAGTGGGCTTAAATTTACTTTCCACATGTGGAGGTGGAGATGGATGCAGGAAAGCTAAAAGATGGTCTGAGTAATCTTTTTTTTTCCCCTCAAAAATGACCAGTGAGTCCTAGGGAGAGGAGTGTTTCTCGTTCCCATGTACCAAAGAAGCTGCATGCCGGATGGGGGTCTAACAGCACAGGCGAATTGCGTGGGCAGTGAGTAGCTGGTAGCTTTGGTACTCAGCTAAATGAGCTGCATCACTTTGTTGAAGGCTCGGAGTTACACAGTTATGTGGTAGGATACCAAGACTGTACATTTCTGGTGTGTTAGTGGTGATCTTGTATCTACTGTGTGCATAAATCTCCATTGGTTGTCACTGATGGGGAAACTCAGTTGTATGGCCTCTCCACGCTAAGACTGGGAATGCCCTGAAATGACAGTCTCTGCTTCCTAGTGAGCTTTTCAAATTTGACCATTGTAAATCACTTAGGCTTTCTGATAGTATTAGATTATTTAATTTGTACCTTAGTGTACATACAGACCAGATATTCTTATTCCATGATCTGCTTATAATCAAATTTCACCAATTCCTTTAGAAAGTCCACGTCTTTTCCAAGATCAAGATCAGAGGTAAAGTTCATAGTTCTTTTACTCTCTGACAAAAAAGGGAAAACTGTGTGCAGTATTTCAGTATGTATTCACTGAAACCTTGTTGTCATAGTATTTCTTCTGTCTTCTGTTTTAGTAGGCGTAATAGACATTGTCAGCTCCAAAAAAAGACACTTATTTCAGTTTTATTGCCCTGGGGTATAATTTATATCGTCTGAGTTCAGACTGATGTAAAGAATATGAACCTTTTTCTGAAAGGCTTTTTCTTTTTGTTACTAATGCTGACAGTTTTGGCTGATGTGTTTTTCCTTAAGTGAATAATTAAACTTTTTGAGCACGTGTGGAACATGTTTCTTGAAACAGATCAATTACATTTGACTTTTCTGAGCCATCTGAAGGAAGTTTCCATCTTACTGAAAAGATACAATATTTTAAACTCTAGCTTGCAATATGATAAGAAACAAAGGTCTCCTGTTTGGTTTATGGAATGTGTTAGTGGTGTAATTGTCAGAAATAAAACATGAAGGCCTACTTGAAAAACAATATGGTTCAGATCTTGCAGGCTTTTTGTCAAAAGGGATAAGTTTAACTGAGACAGATCAGAAACTTAAGTTTGGTTTCTCCTATGTGACTTTCATGTGACTAGTAATAGAAATGGTTATATTTCCGCACAGCACTTACCATCAACAAGCAGCTTAGAAATGCCAACTGTAATTAAAATACTTGGATACAGAAAAACACTTGACTATTAGCATGATTGAGCAAAAATAACTTAAGTAGAGTTGCTATTTGTATACTCTTTTGGTACAGAAATCTCTTTACAAAAATTATCTCAAAACATAATTACTTCGAAAAAACGTTTAGCCATTACCATAATTTAAATAAATCTTTTTTCTATCACTTCATAGAATTTTAATTTCTAAATAAATGAATTGAAACTATGTCACTGAACATCCTAGTAGTACAATATTTTATTAATTAATAAATTTATTTTGTAAGGGTCATTTTAAACTGTTTCCTGTCACTGCAATTTTCAGACCAAATTTAATTTGCTGGTGAATTATTTTGAAGATGATTAATTTTGAAACTGTAATGTCAATTTTAAGACTAAAAGATTCAGAATAAGATATTTTATGAAATAGTAGAATAAACTTTATGTGAAACTTTGAGTGGGTGAATGGCATTCCCTTTCAGCTCATTGGCTGTAAGAATGAATGCTGGTTTGGTCAGTACCAACCCACCCAGTACCATTCCTCCTTGGGCAGGCAGTGGGAAGGGACCTCTCTTTACCTGGCACTGTTGTAACTCCCTCGGACCAGGGAGGAGCAGGAGGGGTGGTTTGTCTGTGCAGGTACAATCCACCTGCTACTTCTGTTCTGGAATTGAGACTCTTCCCTCTATAGGCAGAACCCCTTAGACATACATGGGCTCAATTTCTCTCATTGTTCAGGTAGACTACGTCTGCCAACAAGTTCTGAAACACGTCAGACAGGGTGTTAGCATTTTACACTTAAATTTAACTCTCTGCAGGATCTTGAAACTGTTTCGGTGACATAAAGTAATAGTAAAGCTGTTGAATTTAACTCCATCAGATATAATTCCATCCTTTGGAAATGAGTCTTTAGGAAGTTGGAATCACCCTGGACTTGGGTATCTAAAAAAAACCCTATTGTTTTTTTGTAAAAAAAAATGTAAAACTATTTTTCTTCACCAGTGTTATTCTGCAAAAGGAGCTGTTGCTCACACCATGTATTATGCCTGTACGAAGTACAGGACAATGAGGAATCAGATCCTACATAATTCTAGTGTGTTTGCCCACTTAAAGAAATAAATTGAGGAAATTAATTCTGAAATCTCACTTACTTTTCTCAAAAATGAGTGAAACTCAGATTTTCTTACTTCTTGTTAAGTGTGGGTTCAATTGGAGGGATGGGATAATATATTTAATAATTTAAAATGCAGTTTAAGTACTTCCCTTGTACTTTCATAGCTTTGTTGCTCTTTCTGTGGGACTTCATGACTTCTTGATACTTTTGTTCATATGAAAAGCTTCTTTTTAACCTCACCATATGCACTCTTAAAATAGAGACTGAGAATTGGAAGATGATTTTTGCTAGAAACTGCTGCAGGAAGTGCCATTTAAATTTCAGGTGATTAGGAGCAGAGCAAATGAAGTCAAGTAGGAAATGTGAAAAAAGGCTTGAAAAAAATTTAAAAGACAGTGTAGAAAGTGAGAGAAAAAAAAGAGTGTATGAGAATTGGGATTCATATGCAGACAGAAACATTCACTGACTGAAATGGCTGCTATGCTAACAAAACATGTATATACATTAAAGAGCATTTAATCTGACTTTCTTAAAAAATAAAAAGCTCAAAATCTAGCATGTATTGTCATTGAAGATGTCAAAAACATAATTCCAGGAGTTCAGACTATCTTCCTTCACTAACCATATTGCTTTCAGATTTTCTAGTTCTTTTAAATATACAGGTCAAGAGCTCCATCTTTGGGTTTAAATTATTATTGTAAAAAAATAGTACTTTCCTTCTGCATTGATTAAGTATGCCTAAACATCCCATAAAGTTATGTATATCTGCTCATACCTTGCCAGTTTGCAATGCTTAACTTTTCTAGATGCATTTGTTTGGTTGTCTTTGTATAATCTTTCAATACTTTCTGTACAAGATTGTGATTTTCAGGTTTTCTCTCACTAATTTCTTTTTGGTGGATTATATTTTTCCTTTTGAATTGTGATACATAAATCAACCTGACAGTTCATAAAATATTTATGAATCATGTGGACAGATAACAGTGGCAGAAGGAATTTTAAAATGGGCTGTTGAATTTTAAAATGGGCTGTTTTATTCAGGTAGGATTTATAAAAGCATATGCTGATTTTTGTCAATGGTGAATCTGACCAGGTTCTTCTGGGGAGTTGAATTTTAGTGAGGAATTAGTTTTGTTTCTGCCAGTGCAGCAGAAATCTAAAAGACTTAACATAAATGTTCCAGTGAGAAAATTTGATTTTTATTTTTTTTTCAATAAAAACACTCCAATCTTTCTAGGTGGTCTTTAGAGAAAATGAAGTTATTTGAAAAATTTTGCTCCTCAAACAAAGATGTGGAAGTGGTACACAGTGAGGAAATATTGCAAAGTAAATGAAACTGTTAATCACAGAAATCCATCACATGAGACTACTCAATCTTAGCAGTTTTTTTCTCAGACAAGGTTTTATTTCTTCCTACTTTCGAAGTATTTTCAATGGTGTACCCTGCTTACATTCTGAAATGACTAGCACAGGCAGTTCTTTTAACTTACCTTGAATATCTTGTCCTCATAGCCGAAGAATCTGCCTTGCTTCTGTTTTCCATGACAACGCTGTAGAGAAGTAAACTACCATTTGTATAGTAGATGAGGTGAATTGATAATTACCCATTTTCACCAGAGGAGAAGGTGACATGTGCTGAAGACATCCTACTGAACAATAAACTACCAGAAAATGAGAA
>NW_010269038.1:0-4054 GCF_000690775.1 Eurypyga helias
ATATATACATATGTATATATGTATACATATATGCAAAAGATATATAAATATAAAGATGCCCAGAAAGGGATGTAAAATTGCTGAGATTTTCTCAAATCACAAAAATCTTCAGTTCAATTTCCACTGTGCTCATAGGCATCCTTCTCCTTCTACAAATGTTTTCAAATATTTTAAATTAAAATCTTTATGTTGCCATCTCTTCCCAGTTAAAACATGACCTGTTGGACTAATTTTCATACAAACATAAACTACAGAGCTTTAGTCTACTTGCAGGAAAACAGCAGAGAAAAGAGTGAAAAAAGTAGATTATTATGAACTTGAGTAAGAAATGTAGGACTCTGGATTTCATTTTACAAATATGTAGCACATAAGATGAGAAGCTTTCTTTCCTTCTCTTTGCAGCGTGAGTGACAGATTTCTAACTATTGTAAACCAGGGACTAGCTGCCAGTAAATACATTTTATGAATGGATTGGTGTTAACTGACATGAGCAGTGCCAGTTAGTAATACATAACTGAATCATTACAGCAACCAGATCCATCACCACATGCAGTTTGTCAGTCTCTCTCTTCCCATAAAATCCATACAGCATTCACAAGAAGATCTGAGCTGCTGACGGGGAGCTCAAGACTTTCTGTTTAAAGCACAGATGAATCCTGGAAATTAATACATGATTCTCCACATTACTAGATAACAGGTTTTGAGCTGTCGTAGCAGAGGTGGGTTCATGAGCATTTTACCACACTATATGAAACTCCAAGGAGAAAATTTATTTTTCACATAAAGAAACAACAGCACAGTGAAGGGGTTTCTCAGAGTACAGATCCATTGCTCTTTACCCTCCCAAGGTTCACACTTCTTTAGATTTCAATGTAGCTGTGTGAATGCAACTAAGTGCTAAATTTTAGAGTTGCCCAGTTCCCTTTTTTTTAATATCTTTTTTAAGGTCTTGCCTTCCCTGTAGTGTTAGCTCAGGAAGCAGCATCCTTAACCTGGACATTGATCTGACATATGGGACATCTAGACAAGTAGGCGGAGCATGTTTTGCTGTTTCAATGTACTGATGCTGAAAAAAAGCGATGCAGTGATGATTCAAGTGCTGAGTGCTGCTTAATACAGCAACCCTGCCGCTAAAGTGGTATTTTGCAATATAATTGTAATAACTTGAAAGGAATGGATGCTACTGTGAAAGAGCACTGAGAATGCCAGCAAGAGACCAATTTTATGTGGTCTGTATGTTTGAGGTAGGTGTTTGTTTGCAAGAGAATCGACTGAGGGTGTCAATTAGTCATAAAATGATACTCTTTGGGGGACAGTCAGAAAAGCTAACAAAAGTTAGTCTTCTAATATGAATCACTCTCTGGAGAATCCCTTCCATGAACTGACACTAATGGAAGCCTGGGGAAATTAGTTGTCCAAGTCTTAAGTTAGCCCTTGTGAATATCCCTCTGTGAGATATATCAAACTAATATGTTTAAATACCTATTTTAGGGTCTTTAAACAGTGGCTGCTCCTTCACACCACACTTAATGTAATACACAGGCAAAACAGATCACAGAATCACTAAGTTTGGAAAAGACCTATAAGATCATCTGGTCCAACCATCAACCCAACACCACCATGCCCACTAGACCATGTCCTCCAGCACCATGTCAACACGTTCCTTGAACACCTCCAGGGATGGTGACTCCACCACTTCCCTGGGCAGCCTGTTCCAGTGCCTGACCACTCTGTCAGCGAAGAAGTTTTTCCTAATTTTTAATCTAAACCTCCCCTGATCCATCTTGAGGCCATTTCCTCTTGTCCTATCACCACTTAATCGGAAGAACAGACCAGCACCCACCTTCCTACAACCTCCTTTCAGGGTGCTGTAGAGAGCGATCAGGTCTCCCCTCAGTCTCGTCTTCTTTAGGCTCAACAATCCCAGCTCCTTCAGCCACTTCTCATAAGATTTGTTCTACAGACCCTTCACCAGCTTTGTCACCCTCCTCTGGACATGCTCCAGCATCTCTACATCCTTCTTGTCGTGAGGAACCGAAAACTGAACACAGTACTTACGGTGTGGCCTCACCAGTGCCCAGTACAGGGGCACAATCACTTCCCTACTCCTGCTGACGATGCTGTTCCTTCTTGGCCACCTGGGCACACTGCTGGCTCATATTCCGCTGCTGTCAACCAACACCCCCAGGTCCTTTTCTGCCTGACATTTTCCAGTCCCTTGTCCCCAAGCCTGGAGCACTGCCTGAGGTTGTTGTGACCTAGAAGTAGGACCCAGCACTTGTTCTTGTTGAACCTCATCCAACTGACCTCAGCCCATCGATCCAGCCTGTCCAGGTCCCTCTGCAGGGCTCTCCTACCCTCCAGCAGATCAACGCTTCCACCCAACTTGGTGTTCTCTGTGAACTGACTGAGGGAGCCCTCAATCCCCACATCCAGATCATTGATAAATATGTTAAGACCGGCCCCAAGACAGACCTGGGGGACATCGCTTGTGACCAGCCGCCAACCAGACTTCATTTACCACAACCCTCTGTGCTCTGCCCTCCAGCCAGTTTTTAACCCAGTGAAGAGTCCATCTGTTTAAGCCATGAGCCACCAACTTCTTTAGGAGATGCTGTGGGAGACTGTGTCAAAGGCTTTACTACAGTCCAGGTAGAAGCACCTACAGCCTTCTCCTCACCCACCAGGCAGGTCACCCGCTCAGAGGAGATCAGGGTGGTCAAGCAGGACCTGCCCTTCATGAACCCATGCTGGCTGGGCCTGATCCCCTGGGTGTCTTGCATCTGCCGTGTAAACTCGCTCAAGATGAACTGCTCCAAAATCTTCCCCACTACCAAGGTCAGGCTGACCTGTAGTTCCCCAGATCCCTCTCCTGGGCCTTCTTGTAGATAGGCATCAAACAGGCAAGTCTACACTCTTCTGGGACCTCCCCTGTTAACCAGGACTGCTGCTAAATGATGGAGAGCAGCTTCACCAAATTCCTCAGTACCCTCGGATGAATCCTGTCCGGGCCCATAGACTTGTGAGTGTCCAGGTGGCATAGTAGGTCATTAACTGCTTCCTCCTGGATTATGAGGGGCCTATTCTGCTCTCCATACCTGTCTTCCAGCTCAGGAGGTTGAAAACTGGTCTGGATATTAAAGATTGAGGCAAAGGCAGCATTCAGTGCCTCAGCCTTTTCCTCAGCCTTTGTCACTATGTTTCCCTCTACATCCAGTAAGGGATGGAAATTCCTTTTGATTTTCCTTTTGCTGCCAATGTATTTGTAGAAACATTTTTTGTTGTTTTTCACAACAGTGGCCAAATTAAGTTCCAGTTGGGCTTTAGCCTTTCTAATTTTCCCCCTGCATGACCTTACAAGATCCCCGTACTCTTCTTGAGTTGCCTGCCCCTTCTTCCAGGAGCGGTAAACTCTCCTTTTCTCCCCCTGAGTCCCAGCAAAAGCTCCCTGTTCAGCCAGGACAGCTGTCTTCCCTGATGGTTTGTCTTACGGCACATGGACAGCCCACTCCTGTGCCTTTAAGACTTCCTTTTTGAAGAATGACCAGCCTTCCTGGACCCCTTTGTCCTTCAGGACAGTCTCCCAAGGGACTCTCTCAACCAGTGTCCTAAACAGACCAAAATCTGTACTTCGGAAGTCCACAGTAGTAGTCTTGCTGACCCCCCTCCTTACTTCACCTAGAATTGAGAACTTTATTATTTCATGGTCGCTAAGCCCAAGACGGCCTCCTACTACCACATCTCCCACCACTCCTTCTCTGTTTGTAAACAGCAGGTCAAGCAAAGTACTTCCCCTAGTAGGTTCCCTCACCAGCTGTGTCAGGAAGTTAACCTCCACACACTCCACGAACCTCCTAGACTGTTTCCTCCCTGCTATGTTGTACTTCCAGCAGACATCTGGTAAGTTGAAGTCCCCCATGAGAACAAGGGCCAGTGATCGTTAGATTTCTGACAGCTGCTTGTAGAATGCTTCGTCTGTCTCTTCATCCTGATTGGGTGGTCTGTAACAGACTCCCAGCAGGATGTCTGCCTTATTGGCCTTCCCAGCCACCTT
>NW_010269038.1:4785-4995 GCF_000690775.1 Eurypyga helias
GGATGCGAGCCCCAGGGAGGCAGCAGACTTCCCTGTGGGATGGGTCTGGTTAGCATATCGGGCCCTCTGTTCCCCTCAGAAGGGAGCCCCTTACAATAATCACCTTTCCTTCTTAACAGAGAAGGTCTTAATGCACGCGGCTACCCAACTCTCCCTGGGTGAATCTTCTACAATACTCCTCACTAACCTGGCCCTCAAGTTCCAGAGCCC
>NW_010269039.1:0-30665 GCF_000690775.1 Eurypyga helias
AGCGCCCCCCCTACACTCTTCCCCGTTAACTCCCACATACGCTCTTCTGTGAAGAGGCAAAAGGCCCGGTTCAGAGCGTGGCACATGAGCTGCTGCATCGTGACTGAGCACGGAGGGGCAAATCACACCCACTGTTAGTGCAGCTTAGGGACGGCTGGACGGCATGTCCTGGTCCCCCAAGCGTCACCTAGTCTTTCCCGCCGAATCGGTTGGCAGCCCTCTCCCCGTGTTGTGTCCTCGGTGGTTAGGGGAAGCCTGGCAGGCTGTAGTGGTACAAATGCCAGCTGCTTTTGCTTCGGGCGGCAAGTTGATGCGCTTACCCCGTGTACGAGGCTTTTCTCCGTGCTTAAAACTAACCACAGCTGGAATGGGAACAGAAGCAGTTGTATCCTGCACGAGTAGTCAGTGTCTTACCCATACAATCATCTTCCTTCATGCAGTGCTTAGGTGTGTTGACACTAAAGGTTTTTGCTTGTTTGTTTGCTTTTCCAATTAGTGTTACGTGGAAAGATCCAAAAGGGTGATGTACAGATACAAGAGAAATAAACTTTATTAAATTTATCAGCTCTCATAGGAAATACTTAAAACCATTTATCAGCTCTCATAGGAAATCCTTAAAACCATTCTTGAGCTCGGAGTGTGCCTTCTGGTGCTTGCATTTGCTGCTCTTTACATTTTTAGCCTTGCTAAAAAGAATTCAGTGAGGAGATACCCTGGGTGTGTTAAAAGTAATCAAAGCCACTGAAATAACAGCTAGCTTCCCTTTGACCTTGATATCACACTATAGGCTGAACACTCTGGATAAAGAATTTTTAGGGTTTAGGGTTTACTTTGGAAAACACGATGCACTGTCATTTAATGAAAAAAGTGTCTGAAGCAGCTGACTTCTTAATACTAATTTTACTGTGTGAGGATAAATGACAGTTGATCAAGTATCTGCGTAGATAAAAAACTCATCCGGAATGAGACTGTGTTTAGATGATGACTTATTGGTAAACATTGAAGACTGAAATTGTAAAAGGAAGAGCATTTAAGATATATTACATCATGCATTTTCCTCTTTTTTTTTTCTTTTTCTTCCTCCCTGACATCTAATTGATTTTTCAGCTAGAAAAACACTGTTGTGGCATTTCTTTTAATATTCTGTCTCTCTCACGCACACTCAAAGACACTTTCGGAGCATGTCCTTTTCTTTATGCAGTATCGTGTTTTTTTTAACCTCTGCAGTGAAGGGATATGATCATTTTCCTTTTAAATGAGAAGTGGGTATATTGGGCATTTGACTGCTGCGTTGTTGGTGTTATAACTGAGTTCTGGTAATTCCGTGAGGAGCACTAGAACTTTTAATTAAATGGTAATAATGTGAGGATGTGATCTAAATGTCACTGTTGAATTCAAGTGCTGGCCTGCCAAATTTTTAAACAATTTTCTGTCTTCTAAATTTCTTTTTAAGATCTGTTACAGCTGCTAGGAGGTGCTAGCACAATGTAGATACTGCTGTGTTGCTCAGGCAAAGATGCAATGAACTCCTCTCTAATGCACAAAGTTTGAAAAGCCTGACTTCACTGAAGTCCTGGGGGATTTTTAACATGTACGAGAGTGTTACTAGACCCAGGGTTTATACCTTCAGACTGACAACTTTTGTTTTTCCACTTAATAGTTATTTGGTAATAACCATAATTGTTAGCACCAGTCGGATGTCTGCGGAGAAAATTATGTAACAAAGCTGCAATGCTTTGAAAAACAGTATTTGAGACATCACAATGAATTCCCATGTTGTTTTTAAGAACAGAACAGTTCAAGAACATTTTGCACCTCAAAGATGAGAACAGTCTGTCATTCTGTTTTGGGTTGTTTTTTGTTTTATTTTTAAGTTGGTAGAAGATTTACTGTGGTCAGAAACCTGGAGTTAATTTTAAGTGGGCTTTTTTTTTTTTCAGCTACACGTTATTTGTTCTTCTGTTGTTTGAACACGAAGTAGTCATGTAGAATTTGTCATAAAATGGAAGAGTCGGAACCAGAAAGGCATGTGCGCTCTGTAACAGTATTTCTTAAAGGCATGCATAGCTTGAGGTTAAGGAAAACTTACTGAGGTGATTTGTAATGTTCCTTTTGACTCTTGAACTTCGGTGCATCCTCTTTCCTGCAGAATGTGAGAGAAACAAAATGGTAGTAGTTTAGAAGGAAATAAATGTTTCTGATCTTGAAGAATTCATTCTTTTATTAAAATATCTAAGCATTACCATGGGAGAGAACTGAAACTATGTATCTGTGAGAAGTGTGAATAGTAGGGACAGGGCTGAGGAACAGACACCGCACAGTAACTTGATCTGTGCTGTCAGCTGCTGACATCATTGGAGATAACTCATGGAGTACAGGTGTGTCTTAGCAGCTCACGAATCGGAAGTGTAAGCTGTCACCAAGAGCTGATGTCTGTGGGGTGCTTGTAAAATCAGAGTGAAATTTCTCACTTGCAAGAGAAATGGGGGGTGAACGTCAGGCTAGCGTTAGCAGAATATGACTGGTGCCAGTCTGTTAGGCAATGGATGGTGTCTGGTTGGTCAATATTTTTAAGTCGTTCTGTAGGTGTAGGTTTTTAAAATGCATTTTCAGAGTTTAGTTCAAAACCGTTCTCTCTGTGTTATTTCATGGAAATGAGATAGATTCCTTCCTACATATGTAGATGTGTGCATATTGTACACAGTACTCTGAAAAGTCAAGAGTGTCTGGGATATAATTTTAATATTTCTCATATTAAGATTGAAGAATGTTGTGTGGACTTAGATTCTCTCTTTCTGGAGACAAAAACTAGATGCTTTGTTAATGTAAACTGGTAAAGCAAAAGTCAAGTCTATTTTTTTATAGGGTTCTGTTTGGAGTAAGGTCAGTTTTCAAAAATGACCAAGGCCCCTCCTGCCCCCCCAACCCTCCACCCCCTCCCCCAGCTGGATTCTTGATATAGAGAACATTTCCGTCATTGCTGATGACATCTAACCGTTTAAAACATTCTGCTGACTTTATGTAGAGAGTGGGGCTTGTAAATTAAATATTTGGTATTAGAAAGAATAATGTTGGTAAATTTGCATTCTACTTTCCTGAGATAACAAGGCTTAGATGATTGCTCTGATTATCAGCTTGTTCTCACCTAAATAAATTTTGAAGCTGCTGTCCAATATCAACCAAATTTGAAAGCAGTGTAAAGATATTTGAGATAATCACTGAAAATCAATGACTGTTTGGGAGAAAGACCTCCGAAGTATTTTCTCTTCTGGGAGAGGAAAGGAAGAATTTAGCCATTATCTAATCCATTCAGTCTAATTAGGCAATGTATATGGGGCTCTGGCTTCAGGAATGTGAAGAAGAATATGTCTGTTGTGGAGGGTGGGGGGTCTTACAATGTGTAAAATTCTGTGTATGGTTAAAAAAAAATGGAGTACTTTAATCCCATTTCAGGATTTGGTAACAGGTAACAGGCATTGTTCACTGAAGGTATACCGCAGTATAGCACATTCTCTGTATACCCTTTTTACATCTATTCTGTATGTTACCAAATGGTTTTGCAGATAAACTTTTGGTGATAGGGAAATTAGTTTTTGTTGTTGTTTTTTTTACACACATGTAGACAAGGAAGATACTCATCAGTTGTAGAAACTCTCTGAGTGCTGCCTGATCAGCAGAAATTAACCAGCCCCAAAATTTTGGGAGACGCTGCTCTGAGAAATAATGTTGTGATGGCTCATACCTTTTTTCTTTGAAGTCATTATGCATGTTATTTTCTTATAGTTTAATAACTGGTTGAGAAAGTGAAAGCAAAGGGTATTAATAGGTGTTTCAGGTTTAGAATGTGAGAAAGGAAAACAGTAATTAAAGGCCAACCTAAGGTATTAGAAAGGTAGAATTGCTCGGGCTGAATGGAAACATGTATTTGTGCGTGTTTTTTTGTGTACATGCTTTAACTTGAAATAACCACAGACAAGCTGGATGAGGTAGGTCTTGTACAAGAACGTGTGAATTTCTCCAAGCAACAAATAAAAACATAAGATGCACTTTATGTTTAAACTCATTATTATTATTTTTTCCTCCTGTAAGTTTTTTTTTACAGGAGTTTTTCTTATTAGGCTTGAAATACGAAATTCAGAACAGTGAGTCTTTAACCTGTTCCAAAATCCACTTTGAAATAATACAGCAAACAATCCTTCTTAATTAATTCAGGCTGGAGGAAGGAATCCACCCACACATGTTCTAATTTCTTATCCAGCTACTTGGACTGACAGTTGTTGGAGATTATAGTATTTTGGAACAAGAGGCAGCATGAATTCCTGGTGCAGGGTTGCTTTTTTTTCCCCCTCCACCTTTTCTTTTTTCCCCCTGAAGCCCAGACTCCTTATATTTGTAGGTCCAGAATTGTACCAGGACAAATATACATGCAAACATGAAACTGTGTGTATATCTGATTGTCTCCTTTACTTTCTAACTTTTTTCTTAGATAACAAGCCCTTAATTACTGGATATTTTTCTTCCTGAATGAGAGTTCTGTCTAGAATATCTGAGAGCACGTATGTCACACACTAACTACTCACACCACACTAACAGTAGTACAGAGCAAATTTTGCTTACAGATGTAAAATACAGACAAACATGTTATGTTTGCTAAACTTAATATTGGCTCCATCTATGTCTTTCAAACAGGAAAGGGAATTCCTTGATCTTTGCCAATAAAGTGGTTCATGAGCTAGCTCTTGTACCATCTACTGTAGTTGATAGCTGATTCCTAGTTCCTGCTTTTCTACACTTTTGATGTTCTCCTTAAGGTGAAAATATAGATAAGGGAGGTACTGAAGGAAATGGCAATGATTCTTGGACTACTTCAGTACCATAAATAAGGTAGAAATTAGAAATTAGGTAGAAATTTCTTTTTCTCCTTAGGTTTTATTTTGATTAGAAAAATGGTAAGATTTCCAGAAAAAATTACTTGAATTTATGTGATTTTAATTCTGAGGGATAACAGAGTTCTCTCAGAATTCTTGTAAAACTCAAAAGAAAGAGCTGCTACTACTCTCAATTTTTTTCAGCAGTTCAGTCTCCATGAGTGACACCTTAGCATCACAAGGATTTTCCTAGGACTCTGCTCCCTGCCAGGTCCCTCTAGTGGGCATTATCCTCGAATCAGACCTTGTAATAACATTAGACTGTAAAGCATCTGTAGCAGTCTCATGCCAGGGAACTCTTGTGAAACCTCAGGAAGAATAATGAAAATTCCTGCAGAGTGGATTATCCAAATACCATTACAACACTTTGTTCTGTCCCAATTGACATATATATCCGATGCTGTCATAATTCAAGGATTTAAGATGTAATAAAAAAGAAAATTGCCAAAATGTGAACAAAATGGGATTTAAAAAAAAGTTTATAGCTATATGATTTTTTTAATGGCAAAGGACTAAAATTCTTCACCTATCTCAGTGAGTGGGGGCAGTCTTTAAGGTCAGTTCGAAAGCATAGAAGAGACTTCATCAGGGGAGTTTGGAAAATGGCTCTAACATATTTCCCACTGCTACAGGAAAAAGGAGTAAAGCTGGGGGTTGGCCCTCAGGAACTTATTGGGGCAAGAAAAAGAAATCAGCAGCACTGTTTTTCAGCATACTTCCAGTGAGAGTGAGAGTTGATTCAGTATTTAATTTGGTTTTCCACATATGCACCAGCTCCTCAGATGAACCCTGAGAGTTTTAGATGCCACTTTCACATGGGCTACCTTTATTTTTTGATGGAAGATGCTGGCCATGGCAATGCATTCCTTGGTTTATGCTAGCTGCTCAACATCTTGTAATTCTGTTCCACAGAAATATCTGGATAATCTCAGTTATAGGGAAATGCATTATATATTAACTTTCCTGGAGTGTATCCTCCACTGAGAATGCAGAAGTACTGCTATACATTTGTTTCTGGATAACTTTTAGGCTGGGAGAAGGAATAGGTAAA
The DNA here is from genome assembly GCF_000690775.1 of Eurypyga helias. Lineage (NCBI taxonomy): Eukaryota > Metazoa > Chordata > Aves > Eurypygiformes > Eurypygidae > Eurypyga > Eurypyga helias. The sequence continues at coordinate 5,980 of NW_010269039.1, forward strand.
TAGCATTATTTGTACGTATCACTATGCTTCTAAATATGTATGTGAAAATACCATGTTGCAGTGATAACTCTTTTGTGCATTTTCTAAACCTGTCTGCAATAGGGAGTATGAGTAAAGCCAGAGTGCTCTACGAAACAAGAAGAAATCCGTGCCTTTTAAAGAATGCAAAGTAACATAAATAAAACATACAGGGCTTTTGAGTTTGGTATTTGAAACCACCAGGAATAGAACATGTGTGTTTGTGCAAGTCCCAGGGCTGGTGATCTGAGTGTGGTTTGGTTGCACACCTGACTTAGTTGTGTGAATTATGCATGCATTTTTTGTAGTGGCAACAAAGAGATTATTGCAGGTATCAAGAGGGCACTTTGTGTGTTTAAACTTTGAGCCATCACTGACAGTACTAAATTTGTTAATATTGCCTGAAAAAATAAATTCTTTGTACCATTTCACCTCTGTGGATAATTTTTTAGTCACCTTTTATGACAGTTGTGGAAAAACCCCAGTTGTGAGTGTAAGAATTCCCATACATACATAAGACAGAGTACATGGCATAAACCAGAGTATGTTTCTTATTGGCTTTTGGTATAATTGGAGAACGTTTTCTATTAATCATTCATTTTCAAAGAAGAATGAGCCCTCACACAAAAAGGTTTTCTTTACCACAAGAAAAAGACCCACACATTTAATTGAAAAGTGTATTTGTAATATGCAGACTGAATTCTTCTCTTAAGCACAGTGTCTTCCTACAGCTGGGCACAGCCTTCTAAATTAGTTCTGTTGTATTAAGGTTGTGTGTTGTATGGGGTTAGGGTCTGTGTAAGTGTGCTTCTCCCTCCCAGTCACTTTTGGTGTGCTTATATAGTAAATATGACAAATATTTTCTAAACTCAGAGTGGGTGGGAAGCTTTTGCATGCATACCCTATAATCATTGATTATGCATGCAGCTTCATTCAGATTCCGCCCCAGCTGCAGCTTTGACATGGACAATAAGGGAGTCATTTTCCAGCAAAATTAATAGTTAAATGCTTATATCAACTTCATAACTTGTTAACGAGAGGGGAAAATGCACTGAGCCTGCTTGCCATGTTGGTAGGAGTTACTTAAAAGTGACTTTGGCGTTCATAGTTTAATTGGTGAAAGAACTTCCGTGGTACAGAGAAGTGATGGGACAACCAATAGTAATAACACTACTGCTAATCATCGTCATCATAATCGTCAAGAGCTTGATTCAGTACTTGGGGAAATTCAACACTGCTCCAGAAGAATAAAGTGTGACTCGAGTTGTTACACTGCATAATTTGTCTGTTCGTTGAAGATACACCTTATCCTTTGGTCAATGTTGTAATTCTCATTATTTCTTTTCTGGCTGTCCTTCTTAAATTATAATACCTAAAGGGATCAATGTTGCAGCTGTCTTCTAATGGTACTATCTTCATGATACTAATGCATCTGTGGCTGTTTGTACAGTACAGTACTTACAATATCTATTTGTCCCAAGGTATCTATTTAAAACTACAGTGGTTCAGAGGTGGCAGTAGGTTCTTATGCAAGTACTTGTTTTGTTGGTCTGCTTTTCGCCTTCACCTGCTGTCTTTCGTCTTGGTTAAATCCTGTAATATAACTCAAAAGAGTAAAATTACTAGTAAGAGAGAGATCAGTGGTTGGGTTAGTATGTTACTTTGGATAGTGAAACTGTGTGTGTAGTTCTTTGCACAGTGTTTCTATGTTTTTCATTATCTATACAAAATCTGTTCCTTATTTTAGTTATTCGTAGCTTTTAATTTGAACACATGGCTTACTGGTACATGTACAATTTGACAGTGCTATCTTAAAAACATTGCTTGAGGTATTTTTTGAGGGGAAAAGTTTGGAAGAGAAGGTTATTTATCTCTTTCTGTAAGAATGAAAATAAAAATAGTTACATATTCTGTGAGATTGCTGCTGATAAACCAAGCTTTTTTCTTCAGGAATTAAATTCTGCTGCTCTTAAGCTTTCTCTTTGTATTTCACCTCTTTAGGGTTAAAATAGAAGTGCCATATATACAGAAGGTAATACAGTGCTGGATCACATGTATAAACCAGTTCAAGGGAACAATTGTGGTGATGAGCAAACTAATGAAAGATACAGAGGGATTTCTGATTGTGTTTAGCATTATAAAGGACACAAACAGATAATGCCCTCAGGGCTGTGATCTAAACAGCAGATACAGAAGGATAGGAATGCTGATTTATTAAGTTATCAACTCTGGGTGTAGGGTTCGTTGTTTGCATGAAAATGTATGTGGAATCAAGCTTAGATATAGATCGGTTAAGGCTGATGAGTGGTATCAGCTCAGTAGCTCTAGGGGAGATAGGTATTTGAATTTGAGATTTATGGAAGGATGTAAAGAACTAGGTGTGAGAGTGCTGATAGAGTAATGACATTATATAATGGATCGTTGAATAGGTTGTACGAACAGCCTCATTAGAGGGGAAATGGAAGCTGGCAAATGTGATGCTAATATTTAAAAAGCCCTCACACAGTGATCTTGTAAATATAGTTTTTGAACTGAACACATTTGTAGACATGGTAAAGAACAGAATTAGTAAGTACATGGATAAATAAGTTGTGCTGTAAAAAGCCAAAGTGGCTTTTGTATATTATGTGGATAAGCCTTCAAAGAATTTGTATTAGGCATGTTAATAAGGGCTATTGTAGTAGACTTGGGGTTTCACAGGAGCATTTGAGAATATGCCTGAGTATAGTGTCATAGAAAAAAAGGTAAGAACTCCAATTATTGAAGAATTCACAAAGGTTTTGAGAAGGTATATGCCTGGCTGTGATAGAATTAGTCTTCAATTGATAGATAGGAACATTAGTCATATTGGAAGCTATTCAGTAACTTGTTGTAATATTAGTAGAGGTCTGCAGAGCCTCTTGCCTTCAATTAACATGAGAAAATGCAACATTCAATTCAACAGTGTGCAGCCAGTTTTTTACACCTCAGTTATTAAAGATCCAGTAAGTAGCAAGCATTCTGCTTTGTCTAACTGTAAGCTGCTATGAGTCCTCAGAAATTTCAGTTCTACAGATGACCATTTAGAGATCATCACTTCTAACATGTATCTCTCCACCTGTATGGAAGATGGGATGATATGTATGCAGTCTGCTTCAAAAATGGTGAAATCTGTTGTAGCTCAAATGTAGACACTACTTTTAATCTTCTGTCTCACTTCTGTGCATTTGTGAAACAAACCAGTTGGATATTTCTCACACAAGAAATTCTCATTGTCTCACTTTTCCTTAATTTCCGTTGTAAATGTTTTCATAGGAAGACTCATGTCTGGAAAAATGAAGAATCACAGCACTGAAAATTCAACTGCACAGGCAGTTTGAATGTTAGGAAAAGTATGGCTTGAACAGTTTTGATAGAAGTTGTTGCCCTAGCTTGTTGATAACTGCAAAGTGAAAACCACCCCGACCATAACATGCGTAATGGGGACTTGAACCACTACTTCTCTTCCTCTGTTATTAACAGTCTTTATTTATGTTTGTATGTTACTGCTGCGACAACAGAGAGTTTTCTTACTGTTGTATGGGCTGTCAGTTTTATGCCAAAGAAGCTGAGTGGCTGAGTAGTGTGTGCCTAAGATTCCTTGACAGACCCCTGGGGTCTAATGTGACAGAGGAGCCTTTATACTGCTCAGGTGCATGACTTTGACCGTGGTGTGTGAAGGGAACTGGTTTAGTCCCATAGAATAGAGTTGTTTCTAGGAATTAGAAGGAATTTTGGTTGCATGGTATGAAAATAAGTATTTCTAATTAACTTAAAATCCATTGATGAATGAATCCATTAATTGATCCAAGTACTGCTGTAACATAACATTTAGTTTCAAAGTGAGTCAACGTTATTAAGACAATCTAGAATGAGATGAAATTACTTTGCTCAATCTGTTTCATAAACTCAAGTAATTATTAAATTTCATGTTAAAAAGCCATTATATTCTGCACAGCAGACCTTTAAATCACTTCTGGAATTAGTTTAAAAATGTGTCATCTGTCTACAATATGACAGTTCCTGTACAACTATTTTCTAGAAGTGAAACGGAACTTATCTGTAAAAAAAAAATCCACACAGAGTCCATGGAAATAATTTTCTCTCATTCACTACCTACGCTTCCTTTATGGCTGTTACTTGAAACATCAGAGTAAAATACCTTATATCATGTGATCTGTACTTATTTTAGTGTGAAAGTTAGTTTTATTTGAAGTTACAGTGAAATTTTTGACTTCTTTGCAGCAAAAGTTTCATTCCCAGTCTTTATAAAGGGAGCATACAACCCAGAACGTAACATTTTGCTCTGTGTTAATGTTCTGCTGGACATATGTGTGCGTAAGCAGTTTATTTCTACAGTGACAGGAAGAACAAGCGGAGCCAGAGGGTCCCAGAGCTGTCAGAATGAATAGTTAAACTGAAGCATTAGCTTCTAGTTGGAAACTAGGGAGTGAGTATTAAGAAGCATCTAGTGTTGTTTCCTGTTAAATGAGCCTTTGTTTCTATCTTTGTATCAGCTCCCTTGGCTTTATAACGGTACCTAAACAGTGAACAAAACAAATCAGCTTTTAAGACAAACTAACTATTGAAATGGCATACAAGGGGAAGTTCTTAAAAATTACTTATACAGATTGACAGTAACCTCTTCTGTTAGGAATTAAACTTTTCTGTGTCCAAGATGAGATGTTTTCACTGTATCAGCTGGGCTGAAGAAACAGCTGTTGGAAATCTGTGAGGATCAAAATATTGACTGGCGTGTCATCCATGTACTTCTGGAATCCTACTCTCTGTTTCATTAACATTAATCACTTCTACACATGCGTTTATGAGTGTATGTATGTTTTATGAAAAACTTGACCAGTAATTTCAAATAGGTATATAATTATTTATGTTCAAATAATTATTGCAGTTTTTACCAGTGCAAACAGACTTCAGCATGGAGTTCAGCCTTTATTGGACAAAGAACTAAGCTCAAAGTTTTAGAGGCTTATTCTAAAATAATTTAGATTCATTTTTAGTAGCAAAGCTTAATGTACCTGACATCTTACTTAAATTTTAAGGTGGACTTAATGTGCAAGAGTGTATTTAGGCTCATTAGACCTAAAGAAATTTTAAGATATGGTTAGATATGGTTATTGTTAGTGGGTGTTATTTCTTACTAAAATCTTCTTCCATATGCTTAACTCAATTTTTGTCCTCAATGTTGTGTACTGTGCAATGGAGTAATATGCATTAATTCTAAACATTATATATGTTGCATCTTAGGTAGAGCAACATACATGTTCCATCCCCTTTCTCTGTGGAATGCTTGTGCATTTGTATCTGTCTAGAATAGATGTGTACTTGGAAGGTGAGTTAAGCTGTTCTTTCCACATTCATGAGTGAAGCTTGTACGCTGCTATTTAGATAAGTACATTGTGCTTTTGATATAATGGACATCTGTAGTGGATATGGAATACTGATTTAATTTTATTGTTCTGTTCACATTATTAAATCTAGTAGGTTCATGACTTCTGTCCACAGAAGAACTTATCCTTGGATCTGACAGTTTACTTGGTATAAGACCTGAAAGGAAAAGATGAGGCGCACAAACTTTGAATAGTTTGTTTGTGGTTCAGTCTTCTGCCTGGTAAAAAAGTCTCCAAGGGGTTATTTCAGTAGACTCACAACAGAAGTAGTGTTTCTCTTGGAAATATGTTATTTTTTGAGAATAACATCCATTTGTGTGCCAACCTCTGTCTTCCTCAGCAAAAGTGTCAGTTTTTACGTTTTCTTGCAAAGGAAGAGGCAGTCTTGTCCTGAAAGTGCTTTTGAAAAATAGCAGTGTTCCTGAAGACAGGTGCTTTCTGGTGCTGGATGGTCTGTGGGATTATTTGTTTTCTTTAAAATCTGTAACTGATCTGCTTGAGTTATACTGACCCAAACAGAGACACTGGGGTCAGGTTTCCTTCCCAGATATGAATATTCCAGCACAAGCTTCCAGGAAACTCTTCTGAATTGCTTTTTAAGCAATGCATGTCATCATGTACAGATATTTGTATTTAAAATATATCCTGTTGTTGCAGTCTCTGCGAATATGGATTATTAGCACTCCCTCCACTTGTATCAGTTGACTAAAAAAATAGAACATGGCAAGTATGTTTTTTTTTTAAATGAGCTATTTTTACTAAGGCAGTTCTCAGTGGTCTGGAGAGGATGATGCTGGCCATAGAAAGTACGGTGTAAATAGTTAGAGATACTGTCCTTAAGACTGCTACACTTGTGATGTTCTTAATCTACACGTGTTTACATGCTCAGTATGGGATTTTTGAAAATTGTCCAGTTATTGTTATTAGCAGAATGCTTTGTGTTTGCAGAGTCAGGCCCTAGAAGGACAAGTACATGAAATATGTAGAAGTTTATTGGCCCTCTAAATCAGGTCACAGTATATTTTTTTCTCTTTGCTAATAAACCTGCAACCTTATATTTGAACAAAATAAAAAGGAAGTTAAAAGTTTAAATAAAGGTTAAAAAATAAGATCCTAGATTTGCATTAGAATTTTGTTACCAGTCTTAAGATGCTACCCAGAGCAACAGCATGCAGCATGGGAAATTTGATAATGTTGTGGATCTTTCAACCTTATGCATTCTAATCTGAGTGTGGTTTCCTGTAGTACCGCTGGTATGCCAGATAAAACAAGCTAGGATCCAAAATCAACCTCTGTTATAAATGGATGCTCTCTGTTATCCCTACTTGGCCTGTGACCTGTGATTAACTGTTCCCTATCACAAAGGGAAAAACACTACTGTGTTCAGTTTTGTCTGTAGACTTGCGTCCAAATGATAAGAAATTACATCTTGCATGACTCTTCAGTTCAAGTGCAGTTAAGTATTATTTTATGCTACATTTAAGTGTAGAGATACTTTTACTCAGAACAGTGTCTTCAGAGTAACTAACTGCTTTCATGTTTCTTCAATGGCAGTAAAATTTCTCACCACAATGATTAAATTACTGTGATTTGGCTTCCTCAAAATAAGCATTTTTTTGTTTTCATTTAGTTGAAATTATGTACGATAGATAACATTGTCTGGAGAATTAAACTCTAACAGCAAAATTCGTAATGAACAAATAAAATTATTTATTTTTGTTGTCTCTGAGTACTGAATAGAATTTGCAAATAAAAATACCAAGATCTGCTCCCTCCACTTCCTTTTTTTCTGCCTGGGCGGACGTCCATCAGTTTAGACGTGAATTCCAAAATCATCATTTCATTACTACACTGAAAGTGCCTTCGTGTCTTTCTGCTCTATAAAATATATCAAGTTACACTGTAGACCCCCCATGTCACTTAAGGATCTTCATATTTGTAAAGAATCAAGAAAGTTATAAGAGGAATACTGTTCTATTATGCTAGAAGTCTTAACACTGTATTTCTCTAACAACTCAATAAGGCATTTCAGAAGCATAGCCAGAAGAAGAAACCTACCACAGAAACCCAAGCCACTGAGATATAAGGAGCTGGGGGAAGTATCTGTATCAGTTAACGTTAGGCATGTAGCTTGAGTAGGGAGATATTTTTTGTGTCAATCACTAATGTATTTATTTTGTTTCATACAGCACTCCAGAGTACAAGTCTGAGGTGCTCTCATTTGTCTTCTGAAGGAGACTTGCTCTTATCTAAAGAGAGAGATTAACTGACCTCAATTTAGGCACTTCCTGATACTGTTAGAAAAAAGGGCAGGTGATGAGAACTAATGCAAGTGAATAATGGATCATATTATTAGTAATTGTGACCAATAGTATATAGATAGAAGAGCAAAGAAAGAATAGCAATGAGAAAAATACTGGTGAAGTTACAGTATACATCTCATGTTGAAAGACTAGACTAGGCTAGTCTCCATCGATGACAAATCGTGCTTTGTTTTGTTCTCTGGACTAAAACAATATTCAAGAATTCACGGGAGAACAGGCTGAGTAAGAAAAGTGAAAAAACCTACTCCCTCCCTCTCCTTCTCAACTAGTCTGGAATTTAGGCCAGTGTCCTAGGAGATGGAAAACATGGATTTAAATCCTTCTGGGCAAATATGGATAAATTTTCTGTACTGAAGCTATTCTGTTTGTTTCAACAATGTCTTTCTAAAGCCTTACTAGATGCAGAAGAATGATTAAATTCACAAATCATGTACCACTCGGTGGAGGTGACAGTAACTGAAGTCTTAGAAAGTAAGCAATACTTAGAATATTGCTAAGACTGAAGTTAAAATTACCAGAACTAAAACAAACCAGATGCTGAGACCTACTTCTAAAAACTCAAACCTTGCTTTTTTTCTTCAGTACTGTCATTTTTGTGTACTACAGGATGGCCGTGCTTTGTCTATATCTTGCTACAAGTATTGCAGGCAAAGAAAAGTTTACATGACATGCAAAGTGGTACAACTGAAGTTTGTAGTGGTAAAACTGGTAATAGGAACCAACTACCAATGTCTTCTGTAGCCAGTTTATTACACAGCTATATTTGCCGAGAGTTAGAGAGACATGGTTTTAATTTGCTTTATAGCTCAGCTTTTCTGTTAAGAAATTGCATCAGTAAAATATTGCTTGCAGCTGTAGTTACGGTTCAGTGATATTAGTTAACGATTGCTATTATGGAAGGAGGAGAAATCATATTTCTAGCTCTCGTTTTAAAATGCATGTAGGTTGAATTCAGGAAATAAGCATGATTGTGTCTTCTTTTGTAAACCCAAGGGGAAACAGGAGCAGGAAATCCTCCTTCTTCTTATAGTGGAACAATGTCAAAATGGTAGTTTTCATCCTGTAATAATTTAATTTCATCTGGTCTAGTTAAAGCAGAATTGGTAAAATATGCCATACGCTATAGGGTTACAGTACCAGGGAAGAGAATATGAGCTTTGTGAGAACCACAAAAGCTCAGAACCACTGAGCTTGCTTCAGTGAGAACCACATGCCTAGGAACTCAGGATGGCAGAAATAGAAGACTTTTAAATGTTACTGTGGGAAGTTTATAGATTCTTTTTTTTCCCCCAACTAATTTCTATCCTTCTAAAAAATAAATTAGTCCAAGAAATCAGAATCATATCTGGAACTTGGCTTCCGTATTTATAAGGCAAAAATAGTACCTAATGCCAATCGATGATGTCTTAAAATTCATCGAGATTTTCTGTATTATTATTACTAGACCAGTCTTAGGGCATCCAAATTTGCAAGAACTGGGATGTGAACCAAATCTACTAGAACATACATCACCAGTAGACAGCTTTTCAAGGCTATTCCCATATTTTTTTTCCCTCCTCTCCCAGTGGAATCTTCCCTTAATGTTTTTTGGGGAGGGCAGGGAGAATGTTTAAAATCTAACAGGAGCCTTGTAAAAGACTGTGGTTTTTAACAAGGGGTATGTTGCCACATGTGCCATGGAGCTTCCTGGGGAAAACTGGGGAAGGGTGCCGTTCTTTTCTGAAATTTCCAAGGGCCCAGGATATGATAAGAATTTTTGGAAACTTGATTTTATGTTGCAAAGTGGAAATGTTGTGTACAGAAAGAAAAAGAGGATTGCATTTGTGTAGCGTGACAAAACCCAAGCCTTGTGAAAGGGGCAGCTGTGATCTCCGTTACCTTCAGAGAATAGGTGTGGTTCATGCTTACTACCTCACTAGATTTGCGTAATTTTGTTTGAAAGGAACTTGGCTGGCTATCTTGCCACTGAACTTCAATAAACAAAATATAATGTAGCTGTTTTCCTTTGAGATTTTCTTGTACTTTCTATCTAAAGCTGAGCCAACAGAAGATTCTTTGCCTCGATACCATCAGGCATGACAAACAACTGTTACCAGGAAGTCCGCTTAGCCTTTTGAGTGTATGAATTGCAGTTACGCATGGACTAGAGGTCAACGTCGAGATCACAACCACTGTGGCAGGTTCTTTCGATACATGTGGCCAGTGGGCTAGCACAATTTAATGCCTTTTAGCATACTTAAGTTGTTGGCAGGTAGAGATTTGAGAAAAGGAAGAGGCAGGATTTGTTGAGCCATTCCTTAAACTCTCTGCAGCATGTGGAGCATAAAGTTAACTGATAAGCAGAGTATTCTATGAACATTTTCAAGTAATGTCATTAAGGTCAGATGCACTCCAGATACCTGTTTTTTTAACACCTTTTATTAGAATTTAATCCTTTTTGAGTGAAAGAGCTGCACTAAAATGTGCCTTTTTTTTTTTTTTAAATCTAGGTCCTAGTGGGTATAATGAGCAATTGTCGATACTTGATTTACTATTTGCACTCCAAAGAGTTGTTTCAGATGCTGTTTTAAGATATTGGAGGTCTACTGAGTTTCTGGATCCAACCTTCTGATACCTCTTTTCTTGAATGAGGGAAGCCTTACCCTAGGCTCAGAGTTTTGAAGCAGATACGGTTTTCCTTTGCAGAGAAGGAAGATTCAGGCTTAGATGCAGCAGTAATGGTTTTGGAGTCCTCCAAGCACTGCTCCGCTAACGCTGTCTTGGTGTTTAGCATGAATGAAATAACAGGTGAAGATAGTCTGTGTCTCTGATGTGCCCGTGTTGGAAGTCAAAAACTCAAGAGGGTTTTATCCTTAACCTTTTGAGTTGTGTTTTAAATTCTACAAAGCTATGTAGATTTTGGCCTTGCAACTTATTTTCTTATACTAAAACATGAAAAGCAAATGCTGCTTGCATATTTTTACATTCCTGTAATTTTCTCTCTCTTTTTTCCCATGGCACTCTTCTTCCTGATTCTACTATCTGAAATTAACTTGAAAATTATTCACTATATAATCCTGTATTATATATTCTGCAATAAGATATGGGAGACGATAAATCTTACTTTAAGCCCAGAATGTTCAGTAGGCCAGGTACTTAATTCCCTGAAAACCAGTCAGTGTGAAACAGGGAGACAGTGGAAAGAACAGGATGTTACTCTGACTTCCCTGCAGATTAGGTAGTGAATTAGCGAAGATTTGTCCAGATAAGGTTATAAGACAAATCTTTGTAATTATGGACCTGATTTCAAGCTTTCTGTTCTGTTGAACTCTGTCAGATATAAGCCACAGCATTTTGTCAAGATACTGTCATGCAAGTTTAAGAGCTTCTTTGAATGGTGGTATCAAAAGGAAACAAGGAGGAGAAAATAAGTTACACAGTTCTGAACATTTCTTTTTCATAAAGCTTCCACTTCTGAACATCTTATGGTCTCTTGGCTGAGGCAGTTTTGGTTACCTGTGCTACCAAGCCCCTCAAAGGCAAAAATTGACCATATACCTGGAGAAAAGTATTTTCCTCCTCCTCCAAGGTCAGGAGCGTTCCTACTTCTATTTACAAGGTCAAAGCTCCTTTCTCTTGCCTTCTCTTTATCTTTTTGTCACTGTAATTTTTTCTCTCCTCCCCCGACTCTGTTCTCTCTGTTTTTTCTCGTTTCCTCTTTCTTTTTCACTTTCCTCTTCCTCTTTCTTGTGTGTCTTGAAGCTTACCAACGAAGTGCATATCCTTTGTTATGTAACAGTCTACATAAACTAATGATTGGTCAGTGCTTAACAGAACTATTAAGTTTTACTGTTCAATCTTAAGTGAAAATACAACCTAAACAAATACAGCTAACAGAAATACTTGAACTTTTACTCAAACATCTCAGATTCTTAATGTATAATTAGTCCTGTGCACGTCAGACACAGATCTTGCTTAACGGCATCATCCCGGAGTCTCCAGCTTTAGGTCTTAGAAGTAATTTAGAAGTTTGATAAGTCTATATTACTAATCTTGGAACTTTTGGAAACCTGAATTATGATTCAGTTTATTATTCCACATCCATTTAAATGAATGTCCTTAACATGGAAGCTCCCCATATCCAAAGCCGAAGCAGTTTGGTCTAAGTTAGTCTTTGATATTATAGTACATCAGTCTCATACTTAAGGATGAGCAAAATGAGGCTTATAGGAAGGGATAAGATAATTTATTAGACCAAGTAGTTTACTTAGAGAAAAATGAATGAGCTTTTTGGGTGCACAAGTCTTCCTTTAGATACAGAAAAAAGGTATCTTAATCCCTTTATCTCATAGAAAGACACAATAAAAAAGTTAAGTTTCTGCAGCTTGTAACAATAGAAATTGAAACTTCAGTACATACTTATGAGGTGTCATTTGTGATCTGCTAATAGCCACCTTCCCTTAGCACAGACCCCTATTCAGGAAAGCATGAGAAATGACTTGCAGGTTGGGGCGGTGAGGCTTATAAGGATGGCAAGATCTTTAAAGAGATGAATGGGTGTAGTTTGGGGAAGGAATAAAAAATTCAGGAGCATGAACTTAGAAATCTTCTTAAAGGTTTGTGAATAATGGCACAGGTCTGTTATGGACAGAAGTTACCTTTAGTGCATGCTGTAGATCTGCCTGGGCATTTAAGTAGCAAGTATATGTAATTATTTTCCCTCTGGGTGCTATTGCTATGTGTGCTATCCAGGATGTCCCATATATTTTGACTGTGTCTAAGGTACTCTCAAAAGCTCTTTTTAAAATATGAGACACTCAACACCACATTTCTGGTGGGATTAAAAAAAACCAAGGTAACTGTTTGTCTGTGGCCTCTGCCCAGATATATATTCATAAAGTAAAAAAATATTCAGGCTTCAAAACTCACATAGTAATCTAGTTTAAAATGGCTAGGCTTTGTCAGGAAGAATGTTCTGCTCTCTGTGATGTTACATAAACTGCCTTTTTGGGAGCATGGAATGACTGCAATTACAGCCAATAATGTATTGAACATTATAGCTGAACTACAGTGAAGTTCAGCTGCATTTCCCAAAGTCAACCAGTCAATAGAGTACAGATAATGCTTTCCTTCTCTCCTGTGTTTGAGTAGTGGTAAGTGCAGACATGCTGTGAATGTGCAGATAAAGTGTGTTTCTCTGCAGGTAAACTCAGTGGTAGTCCTGTGTGAGAGATACCCAGGCTGTAGTTGTGATATATGGCAGCCCTGGCTTAAACCAGCTATGTTCATTTGTGATGTGATGCATACACAAGGAGTCTTCCTGGCAGTGGATTCAGCGTTCAATATATTGCCTTACAGGCTGTAGTCTTTTATGCAAACACGTTATTTTAGCATAAATGACTATATACACATAAATATGTATCTATACAAATATGTAGTAATCAATGGACTATACTACTTGAATATATCTATTAATCACTGTATTTAAGGAATAGTGAGAATGTTTTCTATATTAAACAAAATAAAATAGAAAAAGTATTAGTTGAAACTTAATCCCTTTCTTGAGCTATTCTTGTTAGTGTCAAGTAGTCAGAGAATTACTGGTAATATATATTAAATAACAGTGACATCAGAATATTGTAAAGACTGACAATTGCTTGCCAGTATTATATAGGCTGTGGAGGCATGCAGAAAAAAAAGTACTAGCAGTTAAAAGGCTGAAACCCAAGACCTTTGATTTTGTGTTTGTCTTGCTATAAAGTGCATAGAGGCTGTGTTACTCAATCAATACTTAACACCCAGGTAAGTGGCCCAAAGCAGGTACGCTTAAAATATTTACAGTGCAGTTTGACATCTGGCTTGCTTTGACCAGCAACCAGGAGCTTTCAGACCACCATCAAGATGCCATTTTCTGCTTTGAAGTATTAAAGCATTAATTCTTTTACTACCTAAATCCTATTTAAGCATCACACAATCATTTAGTAAAATACAGTTGGAGGAGATATTTTTATCAGCGTATGGGACTTCCTTAGTATGCTAGAACATTTTTATCTAGGCAGGAAAATGAAATCTGACTTGCCAGATACTGTGTGCTTTGTGGAGAGAAAATGAAGTCAGCAGGAGGGGCCTACCATTCAGTCATGAGAGAAACTGAAACACAAATGCTGTGTAGCTCATCTCACTATTAACTCTTTAATGAATATTCTTTAATCAAGTAAGAACAATGGTGTTTAAACTTTTGTGAGCTCCTAGAGAAGGGACACTGGATTCATTTTAGCGCCTGAGGCAGAAGGTGGTAATAGGCATAGACAGAGCTGAAAAGCATTTGTTCTCTTTTGAGAACTAGGGGCAGGATGAATAAAAGGACTCAAGCAACCTCTGCATGGCCTGGTTAGCAAACATATCCATTCCCCTTCTGCCAGTCTACAGTGTTCTGTAAGTGCAAAAGGTAATTCCAATTTGCTTTCAAGGTGTTTTGGACAGCACACAGTTCTAACAGATCTGTCCTTACCTTTCTGCCCAGTTTTTTAAAATATGTATATATTTTAGTATTTATTTTGAATAGCTTTAAACAAAAGGTGTTCAATTTTTGGATTTGTGATTTGAATCTGTTTTTATTCTTAAAGTGCTGTTGCCTTGCAGTACATGTGCCACACTTTGGAACAATATCATTATGTTCTAATATGATTTTGCTAGGATGTATTATGCTTAATGTTTATGTGTGAAGTTTACTACTGACATTCTTGAAGCTGCAGTGTGTATGTTCATTGCTACATTGTGCCTTTGGAATGCTCAATTATCAAAATGTTCTTATCTCAGCCCATGAGTTTTCTTTCCCTTTCATAGAATCATACAATCTTTTAGGTTGGAAAAGAACCTTAAGATCCTCCAGTCCAATTGTTATCCCAGCAATGCCAAGTCCACCACTAAACCATGTCCCTACGTGCGTCACCCACATGTCTCAAATCCCTCCAGGGATGGTGACTCAACCACCTCCCTGGGCAGCCTGTTCCAATGTCTGACAACCCTTTTGGTGAAGAAATGTTTCCTAACATCCAGTCTAAACCTCCCCTGGCACAGCTTGAGGCCATTTCTCCTTGTCCTATTGCTTGTCGCTTGGGAAAAGAGGCCAACTCCCACCTCCCTGCAACCTCCTTTCAGGTAGCTGTAGAGAGCCGTAAGGTCTCCCCTCAGCGTCCTCTTCTCCAGGCTGAACACCCCCAGCTCCCTCAGCGGCTCCTCACAGGACTTGTGCTCCAGACCCTTCCCCAGCTCCGTTGCCCTTCTCTGGACACGCTGCAGCACCTCCATGTCTTTCCTGTAGTGAGGGGCCCAAAACTGAACACAGGATTCAAGGTGTGGCCCCACCAGTGCCCAGTACAGGGAGAGGGCACTCACTTCCCTAGTCCTGCTGCCCACACTGTCCCTGATGCAGCCAGGATGCCAGTGGCCTTCCTGGCCACCTGGGCACACTGCTGGCTCATATTCAAACATCTGTGACCAACACCCCGAGGTCCTTTCCTGTGGGGCAGCTTTCCAGCCGCTCGTCCCCAAGCCTGTAGCGTTGCAGGGTGTTGTTGTGACCCCAGTGCAGGACCCAGCACTTGACCTTGTTGAACCTCACACAGTTGGCCTCAGCCTGTTAATCCAGCCTGTCCAAACCCTTCAAAAGTGCTCTTCTACCTTCATGAAGATAAAAACTCCCCACCCAACTTGCTGTCATCTGCAAACTTACTGAGGGTGCACTCAATCCCCTTGTCCATTCCTCCAATGCTCTTCACCATCCCACTGGTAGAGAGGGGAGGTGAGTAAGCAGCTGTGTGTACCGTCAAGTCAGACCTCTCATTTGGTCACAAGGAAGCCTACTTGTGAATCCTGAACAGACCATGAAGGTATTCTGTATCTGCTGTATAACACAGTGTATATTTATTATATTGCAAAAGGCAGAGGAAGAAAAATAAATTTTAGATTATAAAATAATTTCTGTGGAAGAAATCAAGAGTAGTAATAGTTACAAGAATGTTGACAAACTGTTGGCAAAGCTGATGAAGTACACAAAGCTAGTTGCTCAAATACTGCAAGTAGATCGGAAAGATTTGTACAATGCCATATGCCTTAGTCTTTACAAAAGATTATTATAATTTACAATATTGCTGGTGTCCTACTGAAAAGCAGGAATCAATCTCTAAGCAATAGAAACTGCATAAATGAAGAACATGTTACTATTGGCTTCAATCCAGTCATTGGGATGAGAGAAAAAAAATAGTATTTAAGAATCAGTGTATTCAAGAAAGAAAGCAGGACCAATACTGGTTGAATTCTATTCAGTATATTAAGGAAGATTATACTGATAAATATGATCTCGGATTTGTTCATATTTAACTGTAATAATTTGTGTTTCTTGTCAATTCTGTTACCATAGTATTTTTTCAAGCAACGTTTTAGTGTGATCCATAATAATGTAAACATGAAGAGTCCTAATATGCCTTTTAAAGACCCTGTTTGCCCTACTGTGAAGATGTGTATAGTTCCTGTGAAAGGTTTTTCCTTTTTTATCCTTAAATCTTTGCCAGTGCATATGATCTTTGTTCCTCATTTAATAAATTTAGGTATACTGAAAAGAGCCAAATCTGTGTTTTAAGGCTCTTAATATCTAAGTATCAATACCTTTTCTTTTGCTTCATAAGTGACTAGATGGGATCTGATTATTTTTAACTACCTAGTAGGAAGGTATAAATATGATGCAGACAGAGTCTTCTTGGTGGTTTGGAGTGGCACGGTGATAGGCAGTGGACATAGGGCACAACAGTGAAATTCTTTTTAGATATTCAGGAAACCTTTTCAAAGTATGGGTGGTCTGAGATGAATGGTCCGATAAAATACATGTAGTTAATCTATGGCTGAATGAGCAAGCAAACAATACAGATAGAAGTAATACAAATGTTGATGAGCCAATTCAGTCTCTCCAATGTATCAGCACTCCTTCCTGATTAAATGAATAGACTACAAATATCTGTCAGTATTTCAATTAACTTTTATCCTTACCTCATCCTAAGTGCATTATTAGCGTGATTGAAAGTTCTTCTGAAGCCTTTCCATTGTCTGTTTGCAGTTCAGGAAGGTGAAAAACATTTGAAAATTAAAATACACTGGGAGAAGCTGCACCAGACACCTTATTACCGTGCACTTACATGTGGGACAGTGGTTAATACGTGGCATGGATATCTAGGAAACAAGATTCTCTTACTTGTCTTGTCTTCGACTTTGTATTATTCCTTAAAGAAGTAATTTTTCTTCTGCAGTACTTCTCCTTTCTTGTTTACCCAGTGGATAAAACTGTTTCTTTTCTTGGTAAGTGGGGTGGTGGTAGGTATTTCTAAATCCTTCACTGGTATATTTGGTTCCAAACTCCTATTTATGAACTGAAATATTTTGAGTGGATCTGAAAGGCCTTTTACAACACCCTGCTTCCATAATTGGGTATTAGAGGCCTTTACTGTAGGAAATAAGATCAGGATGGGCACCCATAATAGTCATCAGGTATACTGTACAGCTAAGGATTGTGCATAATACTAGATTTCTGTTTGTCAGCAAGTGATCAGTGTAGGTGTTGAAAAAGGACATTCTTTAGCATTATATAGAGTCAGATTTATAAGATGTTCTGAATGCACAAGACTGATGATCAACTAATCCTCTGAGGGTATCTGTGCAAATAGTCTCTGGCTATGTGACTTAAATTTGGCAGGCCAAAAATACTCTAAGCACTGCAGTGTTCTCTTATTGGTAGGACTCTGGTATGTCATTTAGAATCTGGATAGATTAAGAAGATACATAAAATGACATGTGGATACTGAAAAATTTTCAGAAGATAAAGAACCATGGGGGGAAAAAAAAAGTAGATTGAAACTCAGGTACTCGTGAAACCACCCTAAAATTTGGAGATAATTTGGAGAATGAGAATATGCTGGGGTATAATAGTAATGAAAGGAGTATTGAAAGGAGGCAGAAACTTTATATTGAAGGGTTTCCACACTTCTTCAACTATTAAACTGTAATACTGAATCAAGAGTAGGGGAGAATTTTTGCTCATTGATTCGGTATGGAGTTTTCCTGGAGTGTCTTTCTGGAACACCTAGTGATTGTTAGATTAAACCTCCTGTATGAGTTTAATGCAATAAAACAATTCCTGCATTCCTAAAATCATATTAAAACAAGATCAGGTAGCAGTCAGAAGAAAACAGCTACAGCACACTGTTGAAATGAAGAGCTTCTGAGCTCTGTCTCACATACACCTGTTGTATAAATAATGTTTCCTCTGGTAGAGTAGTCTAAAGTCCCTCACAAGGCTTGAGGCATGATGGAAGACAGCAAATCCCTACCCCCATAATTTGCTTTGATCACATAATTTACTTAAAAAATAACAGCATTCAGTCTGTTCTAAAAAAGCTTTGCTCCTGTTATTTATGTGCTGTTTGTTGTCAGTAAACCTTGGAGACAGGAAAGCTTATTTGATGCCTAGTAGGGTGCTAAAAATATTAAAATGCCTGGAATGTTAAATGAATGCTAAATGTTTAATAATTTTTTTTTTCTTCCCTGTAACAATGTTACTTTATTTCTCTTAAAAAACCTAAAATAGACTTTATAAAAGGTTTTGGTGTAGTGAACTGGACAGCAAAACTACCTCTAGTTATTTAAAGAACACAGGTTGGAAGAACATGTTCCATTATGTTCCCCCGTCAGTATGACCTGATCAACATCTGACTGTTAGGTTCAAGGTATGGATTTTTATTTTCATTTAGTATTTAGCCTCTTGGACTTACTGAATGTTAGAGAAGCTTATGCTGTCCTTTTGCCATCTAAAATGTCAGCTGATTTGAAACTGTCTTTTTGTTATACAGCTCCACAGGCCAGCTCTCAAATGATAATGATCTTCAGGCAATACTATTCTCATCTGGTTTGTTTTAGAACTGAAGAATTTCTTAGGCTTTATCTAAAGCATCGTGATTGTATTTTAAAAAGTATTATGGAATTACCACCTTTAGATGGAAGCTCTAAATGAAGAGAGGGTATGAAGCATAAAAAGACCATGAAAAGTGGACAGTACTGATTGAGCAATCTAGACAAAATGACTGAAGTAGTTCCTGGCAATCAGAAAAAACGTCAAAAGGAAGGTAGGTAGGAAGAAAGAGAGGGGGTGAAGAAAAGGAGAAAATAAACCTGAAAAAATTGAGGAATACATTGGTTCTGTTTTGAATAAAATGTAGTAAATTAATTCTGTATGTAATAAATTCTATAAATTTCTTCAGGAATACAAACTAACAGCAAATACTTAAAGGGAAACACTATGTAATTCTTTGTAAAGATGATAGAAAAACAGAGGGATGGATGTACTAGTTAGACAAGAAGGCACCAGGATGCTTTCCTAGAAAAGAGAATTGATCCATAGAGCAGTACAGTAGAAGTCAGTACTCTGGTACAGAAATTAACTTGTTGCACTTGCATGTTGGCTTGCAAGGCATCGAAGGTACCCAGTTTGCAGCTGATGTCAACCATTCTACCTTTAAGGATGCTTCCTGCCATATCTTATTGAATTTAATTTTGAATAATGTGAATGATTAGTTTTGGATAATTAATGATTCCTCAAAGTCAGTAAATGTGTGGTTACTTAGGTATTAAGTGGCGTAAAATATCCTTTTACAATAGAGCAAGACAGTGGATTTTGAGTTGTCTTAACATGTACATACACCAGTTACTTATTTTCTATTTTTCATAATCAGTGTGAAGAAATAGGCAAACATAAAAAGAATTCCTTTCTCACAAAACCTGTGATCTTGTCAGGATGCAAATGTCCTGGTGGATCTCAAGCTATTCTATCGCTTTGCAAACTCTTTGGAGAGCTTCGTAAATTTGATAACCTATCCTGTATACACTGGTCATTTTCCATGGCAGTCACTGCTTTTTTGTTGTTACAGAAATTGTTACGTGCTTACACAGGTTTGTATCAGGGACAAATGTAGGTTGTTACATAGCAGTGTGGCTTTTGTTCTATGCAGCGGTACTGACCCACACCAAGAAGGGCTGGGGAGCAACAGGGAAGTGGTGTTACTTTTTGCACTGCCAGTCTTTCACTTCTGCTGGGGTATTTTTTCCTATTCTTCTCAAATTCTGAATTTTAGCAAAACTCAGCTGATTCAGAACTATTTAGATACTGTGTCAATGGAGAAGATACATGTAAGGGAAGCTTCAGATACTCAGTAATTCAGCGTGTGGAAGAGCCTTTACACCTGCTTTGAGAATCATAGAATCACAGAATGGTTAAGGTTGGAAGGGACTTGAAAGACCATCTAGTTCCAACCCCCCTGCCATGGGCAGGGACACCTTCCACTAGACCAGGTTGCTCAAAGCCTCATCCAGCCTGGCCTTGAACCCTTCCAGGGATGGGACATCCCCAGCTTCTCTGGCCAACTTGTTCCAGGGCCTCACCGCCCTCTCTGGGAAGAATTTCTTCCTGATATCCAATCTAAACCTCCCCACTTTCAATGTAAACCCATTACCCCTTGTCCTGTCACTACAGGCCCTTGTAAAAAGTCCCCCCCAGCTTCCTTGTAGCCCCTTCAGGTACTGGAAGGCTGCAATGAGGTCTCCTCGGAGCCTCCTCTTCTCCAGGCTGAACAAGCCCAATTCTCTCAGCCCTTCAACACAGGAGAGGTGCTCCAGCCCTCTGAGCATCAGAATAATTCAGAACCTAAGCTTTTGTCACCTCTTTTCCCGGCTCTGCACCTATCCAACAGTTTTTCTGAAGTGCAGGAAATGTAATCAAATTTCTGTGAGTTTCAAACACAATTTGAATTTGTAGGTAAAAGATGTGATGTGGAGTTGTGTGCTGCATTATGTCAACATAATTTTATTTAACTGCCTCACCACCTTCTGGTGGCACTGCCCTGTTAGTGGGAAATAATAAGTCCATATTAGAAGACTGCATGGCATTGAGCTCAACAAGGTTCCTTTAATGAAGAAAAATTGCAGATTACTGACTGTTCCACAAGAGAAATATAAACCAAACAACACAAACAAAAAAAAACCAACCAACAAAAGAAGAGGGGTTTCAGGAAGGACAGTTAGAGTTTGGAAGGAGTTTGATAGGACTTCTAGAGGAAAAGAGAGTTGGAACCTTGTTTGAAACTTGGAACTAGAAGGCATAAGGAAGCCATGTGACAGTCTGTCAGACAGTCGTACCAAGGGGAGTGTTTCTGTTTCTTCCGTGTTTGAACTTGGCAAGCTTTTTCTGAGGTTCACATTCAATTCTTAAACTGGATGTTATTTTTGATTGCTATTGTATACTTTATGCAGATGAACAGTGCTTTAAAAAGAAAAATAAAAAGAAATATTATAAATGAGAATTGGGATAGTCCAAATGCCATGTATCAGTATTTGAATTCTCTTTTATTACAGAGAAACTGTACACGACAGCCTTGTTAAAGAGGCATTTTGCATTTGGATGGCTTTCTTGTAATTGCATCTGACTGGGCTGGTGAATTAGGCCCATGAGGTATGCGGTAATGGTCTGCAGCAGCACTGCATCGCTCTGGCGGCTACATTAAAAATGGGTCTTGTGCAGTATGAGTGCATGTCACTGTCAAGTTTCAAAGCTGTGTTGATTTAAGTTAGTCTTGGCAGAGTAAAGAAAACTCCTGTCTTTTTTAATTCAGGTAATAATTTTTCCTTAGGTCTTGCTTCTAATCATTGTCACATTGAGCTCCTCAGATCTTCATTCCATATGAGAATGTGGGCATACAAAATCACCGCTACCAACAAGCAACAACAAAAAGCAATTATTTTCCAAATGTGACTTTTTTTTTTTTTAATGCTGTGGGAGCTTTCACAAAGGCATTTTAAATTCATTACTGGTTTTAGATCACTGGTCAATTTGTGAGAAGGCTAGAATTAATATGGGTACCCAGGTTTGTCTATTTCTGTTCTTATCTTCTCCAGCATGTTGACATCCTTCTGTGGATAATCTTGTATTATATTACTGGTTTTTTTTTTTTTTTTGGTAAGTGGCTGAGGCATAGCTTCCTTGCATGGTTTATACAACTTTTCCTGGTTGGGAGCTGCTGTAATGTTGGGGCAACTGAGTTTGGAGAGGCAGGTCAGAGACGGAGATCCTGTATAGCCTCACTGAGGATGAGAGCAGTGGGGATAACTCCTGAAGGATGGATCAATGTGTATATAAAGAAACGTGCATGTGCACAGACACACACTGGCATACACATGCAACTTAACTCACAGTTCTAGGGTTCCTTCCCGCAGCTCTAGGGCTCTTTCCCAATTGCTGTTTAAACATACTGAACTGTGTTTCTGCATCCACACAGGAGAGTTCAGAAGCCTAAATGACAATGTTTGCAGTCACTTGCCAATCATCTGAGGCAATGCTGTACTGAAGATTGGATGTATTGTGATATTTAGTATATTTATTCTGGCATTAACTAAGCCAGGCAGGGAAGGAGGTTTTTTCCTGTTTATAAAATGGATGGAGAGTTTTCCTTGTGGCATCATGAGCTTGAAGTACAGTGTTAATATTGCTCTTAACCAAATTCCATTTACTCACATAAATCTGTAGTTTGAATTAAGAGGTGCTTTAAGCTTGGGTAAGTCAGCTGTTAGCAAGTTATCTGTTGGAGTTCCAGTTCCACTTGCTCCGTATAATAATGAAGTAGAGACATATCTACAAGCCTGAATAAGTACATAAGCATCAAATGCTAATGAAATCAGTTCATTTATTGGAAGCCTCTTATTCAAGCTTAGCCTAACTACTAGATGTGGGCTGTTGGGCTTTAAACCAATGTATTGGGTTTGTGTGACAAGGTTTTGGTAGCGGGAGGGGGGTGCTACAGGGATGGCTTCTGTGAGAAGCTGCTGGAAGACTGCCTTGTGTCTGACAGAGCCAATGCCAGCCGGCTCCATGACTCCAAATTCGGAGTAAAGTTAAGCCCGGGAGGAAGGGATGAGTGGGAGTGAAGGCGGTTTAAAGGTTTGGTTTTGTTTATCATTACCTTACTCTGATATAATTGGTAATAAATAAAACTAATTTCCTAAGCCATCCCTTTGAATACAGCCAGTTCATGCTTTTGTAACACATCCCATGGCAGCTCCTTCTACACTCCCTCTGGGGAAAAGACTCTAGACCCTCATATCCTGAGGAGTTTCATGTATTTCTCCCTTTTTTGGTTTCTTAACTATGCAGGGTAAGTCTGTGGGAGGGGGAATTTCCCATCCCTCCTAATTGTCCAGCTGTGGAGCCTTCAACATCAGAAGGGTATAGACCAGTTGGAGCGAGCCCAGAGGAGGGCCACGAAGATGCTCAGAGGGCTGGAGCACCTCTGCTATGGGGACAGGCTGAGAGAGTTGCGCTTGTTCAGCCTGGAGAAGAGAAGGCTCCGGGGAGACCTTATTGCAGCCTTCCAGTACCTGAAGGGGCTACAAGGAAGCTGGGGGGGACTTTTTACAAGGGTCTGTAGTGACAGGACAAGGGGTAATGGGTTTACATTGAAAGCGGGGAGGTTTAGATTAGGTATCAGGAAGCAGTTCTTCCCGGAGAGGGTGGTGAGGCACTGGAACAGGTTGCCCAGAGAAGCTGTGGATGCCCCATCCCTGGAAGTGTTCAAGGCCAGGCTGGATGAGGCTTTGAGCAACCTGATCTAGTGGAAGGTGTCCCTGCCCATGGCAGAGGGGTTGGAACTAGATGGTCTTTAAGGTCCCTTCCAACCCAAACCATTCTGTGATTCTATGATTGTGTGATTGTGATTCTTGACAGAGGAAGACTCACAGGGGAAAGCAAATCTCCAGACCTTTTCATGCCTTTCTTATCTTTGCTAATTGCTTTTATGACAGGGTACTGTTGTCTTCTTGTAGTCACTTTGTACACCTTAAGGACACCGTTGTTTTATTTTTCTCAGCTTGCCTAGGAGCCACAGGGCTTTAGCCAAAAAAGATACCACGATTCTTCGCTCCTCTGGCATCAAAGAGCTTCTGACAGAAATACAGGTGTGGCAAATATTCAGGTGACTAATTTTACTGACAAAGAATAGAAATTAATCTGATAAAGACTAAGTTGCAATAAGGGTTTTTTTGACCTTTTGTGGACTTTCACATGTTAGGGGCCTGGAGTTCAGTTCTCTATTGTTCTTTCATTAAATTTTGAGCTAGGAGCTCGATCTGTTTTTCATACATGTGTCTTTTTTTTTTTTTGCCAAAGATTTACTAATGTAAGTGCCACTATCATATGCCCATTAACATTTCATTACGGTTTTCATTTTTAAAAGCACTCCTATTAAACACATTCATCTAAATTTCATATTACATCTATTTTAGCTATACTTACCGTTCAGAGTATCCATCAAACTAAACGATTTTTGTCCCATAACTCATTTAAAGAAATTACTTTTGTACTGCAGAGTTCTTCTGTTTACCCCACTTTAAATTCTTAATGGGCACTGAGATTGTATGTACTTCTTTTCTGTTATATTTGGGTAGAATCATAGAATCATAGTGCAGAAGCACTGAGAAAGTAATAGAAGTCTTTTAAAACCTCAATAACTCAGAATTTTATACAGTTTCTTATCTATGTTTCTTTATGATTCCTTATGTTTTCTTTCTTTTTTTAAGGCAATATGTTTACAAAATTACTTCGAGTGGGCTGTTACGTTGAACTGTGCCATTCCTTCAGGCTTATTGCATAATTTTATACTACATTTGCTTCTTTGTAGAGATAATCTATGCACAAAGTATTGTTATTACCACTCCGAGTTTAAAAGATTGGCCCACTGACCAATATAGTAATGTAGTCTCATTACTCCAGAACACACAAACTGTGTTAAAGAAGCATAGAAGGCATCAAAGGCTTAATTTGGAAAGCCAACCTATGCTTTGGATTGACACT
>NW_010269039.1:30689-37437 GCF_000690775.1 Eurypyga helias
ATTTTTGCTGTTAGAAAATAAAGGCATCGATGAGCATTAAAGTGATATCAGCACTTAATGTAATATACAGTTAAGTGATGTGAAGACATGAAAAGTAGTTTCTGATTGTGCATACTTAAATTACACTTTGGGGTTCTTGTGTATTGTGTATCTTGGGGAAAAAAAATTAAACGATGTGCTAATTCTTTCTATACAGGAGAAGAAAGCAACTTTGGGGCTTTATGGAATCATAAGGGTTCTGTGTAAATCTAGCAGGAGTTAGCAGGACTGAACTTGCTGGGAATATGCTTTGCTCAATCCAGATCAACAAGAAAGCAAAAGAACAAGATCTTAAGACCAAACATGGTATATGGAAAAACATCTCAAGAAATAAAACATTGACATCTCTTACCAGATTGCACGGGCACATTTTGTTTTCTTAGGGATTTCCTTTTTTACAGTGAAGTTGCTGATGGTTTATTTAGATTTTTATTTTGCGTTGGATAAGTTGCATTGAATATGGTGAAGTTTTTGTAGAAGCCAGACATGTCAAATGCCAAACTCTGGAGAAGACAATGAATTTCTGTTAAATACAAAGGAAAATTGAATATTGGATCTTCACTTTTTCTTCATGAGGGTAATGTTGCTTCTCTCCACCCTGACAGCCCAGTAACTGCTGTCGGTCAGTGTGTTGGCCTTCAGCCAGGTGTCGTGACTTCTCAGACAGGCAGAGTTGCTTGGAGCCGTACAAGTATTTAGGTGTCAGTAGGATCTGGCCTTGACTGTAATATGTCATGCGCATCTCTGGTGTGGTCTGGGATTTTAAGGTGTTTGATTCAAAGGATTCAAAAAGGTGCAGGATATTCCCCCTGTTTATCTTTCTTGGGGACATTTGGCTGTTACTGTCCTGCCACCTATATTTTCATACCGTTGCCTGTTAAGAGCAGTAGATTAGCCAAAGCATTGGAAGTACTGCTTCATTCCTTCCTTGCAGCTCGGCACAGTGTGCAGTTTAGCACATAATCTGGACAGCTAGACATTTGATCAAAGTGTAAGGGGCAGTCTGGTACTTGTATTTGAAGATGCAGTATGGTGACCCCAGTGACTTGTTTCTACATGAATCAAACAGTTCTAATATTAAACCTGAAAGTATTGTAGAACTGTGGAAGTAAATGCAGGAAGAGAGATCAACTTTCCAAATGTGAGGTAACCGGGTGAGAGTTACAGTGTGCCCAGGCTAATCCTGGCCAACAGTGCTTAGGTAAAGTGGGGTTGTGTCATGAAAACCAAGATGTAGACATTGCATCCTGAGAGAACTTTTCAAATCAGTGCTGTTCACTTTTGTCTGGGCTGGGTATGGGAATCTTGCATTTTTATTTGAAAGGGATGTTGTTAGGATTGGTGGTTTTGATGTTTGTCTTCCGTGTTTTGGAGTGTGGGTTTTCTATCGATGTATTTGTAAATACACTTGCACAATGCACGTACTGCCAGGTTTCTGCCCAATGGCTGGTTCTGTATTTTGCTGTCGTTGAAGTGCTCCAAAGAAGATTGGTAATAATAATTCAGCTGGGAGGAGTGACCATGGGCAATGTATTTTGCAACTTTTTAATCACATTGAAAACATTTCTGTGGTTTTAGTGTGACTATCCATGTGAATAATTGCGAGCATTGTGAGAAGAGGTTGCATCATCAGTCTTCTGGACGGGAAGTGGGTTTTAATTGGTGGATTCAACAAGGCCATTAGAAAAAGATGCAAGGAAAAATACATTTTAAATTACAGAATTACACTATCTCTTGATAGTACCCCCAGTATTAGGGCTGAGCAGTCATTGATTAAAAATTAGCTAGTTTATACTGGGGACGTCTTGAATTCTAAAGAGTTAAAGACAATGGAGTTGTCTTCTCACATTCAAATGTTTTGATATCGTCACTGTGGTATATTTGACAGTGTACGTACAAAAGCTTTCTCTTCCCAGTACTTTTTAGGAAAATTCTCTTCATACTTCAAAGAAGCTCTCCTACCACATGTTGCTGTATTAAAAAAACACCAACAAACCAACAAACACCCACAGCATTTTTTTTTCTTCTTTACTTTAACTGTTTTAGATAATTTTGTGCCTAAGCAGTTAAAAAAAAATTCCTTCACTCTAATGGAATGTGGGGGGAATACGGAGAACTGCAGTTTCAGTTCAGGCAGATACTGCTTGATTGAGTTGAGAGAGCTGACAATAAGTAGTGACTGAGTTTATTCGGCTGAGTAAAACCACACTCCACTTTCAGAGGGGAGGATGCAGGCACTTCCAAACTATTTTGCTTAAAGAAGTATTATGAAGTGTAATATCAAAGCTCTCTAGAATACACCCATCTACATTTGGGGCAGATCACTGCTTCTCTAGCTGCTCACTCTTAAATGTGAGTTTTTCATTGCCTAATGAGGAACTTCACCTGCAGAACAGATGATAAGAAAATGGGCAGCATGTTAAGGTACTCTATTTTTTTACCGATGGCAGTTCTAGGGTGGAAACCTACTTATTGTGAATGGCCATTGTCACAGTTGCACTATTATGGCTGATATTCAGAGCTCACATTTTGCCGCTGAACTTGTAAGTGGCAGAGTAAGTTAATCACCACAAAGTGTTTAGGGATGCCTTCCGTGGCTAGTTGACTCCAAGTATCATCTTTGTTCAGCAAGAGCTGCATGCTTTACAATTAATCTACACAAGTTGTATCACAGGAAAACTTCTGAGCATGACATTGGTTTTGGTTTATTTTTGGGTCTGTTTTAAAAGGTATAGCAAAGTTTCCACCTGATATGTAAAGTAATGGGGAAGATTAAGAGACTGAGCTAAATAATGTGCGGGAAAACATTTAGTAAATGAGGCTTCAAAATATTTGTCTCTGCCTTATTGTTTTCCCTTCTCAGGTTCCCCTTTCAAAAAGCATTGCCTCCTTACATTCTCCTGTCTTCTATTTATTTTTTCCTGTATTCAGAATCCAGTCAAAACAAAATCCAAAACCTATATTTTCATGAAGTCACTTGTAATTGCCTTCAAACTAGTGGTGCCCGAATCACGTCCCAATTGCCTTAGGAACTGTCTGAAAAAAGCTTCACCTTTTCAGATTTTGTCTAGTGCTGCTTTACAAATATATACTACACAATGACTATTTCTAATAGAGAAAACCCCACATTTCCCACTACCAGTGTCACAAGGGTGCAATAAATTCTTCTGATGCGTTCAGATTTTACTCTTGTGAAATTATATAGGAAGGAGATGACAAAAAATAACCAGTGCAATGTGGAAGACTGGGTGTTATTTGAAAGAAAACCTCATTAGATACTTGAAAAAGCATGGTTTTCCAAATGGAAAAGATCGTTTCAATGTTTTTAAAAAAGCCTAGTTAAGAGAAATGAAAATGGCAAAATACACAAAAGAATACATAATATATAAAAGGAAAAAGATAACTGGTATGAATTAACATTTATGAGTAGATATCTGAAAGCTAAGTAAATCTGCAGAGGAAAAAAATCCTTCGGCATTGTGGATAAAGACAATAAGAATTCTGTGAGAAAGAACAACATCCAGAATACCACTGGAGCGGTGTAGATTTTATATTATTGAAGGATAGGAATCGATGAAGTGCTTTTAAGAACACTGCAATACTAGGAAAAACTTGGAAGTCTTAACAAGGGAGGAAGCTGTACCAGCATTTGCACAGTGGAAGTGAGATGTTTGAGAGAGTTGTAGGCAGATTAGCATTACAGTAATCTAAAGAGAAATCCTGGATAGGACCGATAACTGGAGACAATCAAAATGCCTGATATTTGGGGATTAGTTAACAGGAAATTAGCTAACAAGAAATCCAATGCTATAAAACAGTTTCATGTAACAACTGTAGAAAATGTTTGTGAGGTTATGCATTTTACTAAAGTTGACATATTTAGTGCTCTAAATTATTTAGCTTGCTTTGATCAATTTCACCTAATTAAAATTAGTATTCTGCAAAGACCAGTGTATTACAGATTTAATGACAACTGAGATCCCATGGAAACTGTGAATAGAAAATCAGGTAATGGGGTTATAACCAGCTCCAGAAGATTTTTACTTTTCCTGAGGCTGTTTGTCATCATTACTACATATCTGCAAGGAAACCCATATTTGTTGCTAGAAAATATTATAGATGTCATAAACATTGGTTAAGCAACCATTAAATAAATGAAATCAGGTGGAGTTTTACAGCACAGTACAGACTGCACAGAAGCCTAATCTCACTTGAGCAGAAATGGTGTAAATCATATGTATATACATACTATGCATACCCATTCAGAGCACTGAATTCTGGACAGGTTGTCATGCAGCAAAGAATTTAAGTGCTGTGTGTAGCCAACTACCCATAATGCTGTCTGGTGGCTATAAGAACAACAGTGATGCTGCAGTACCTGAGAGAAAAGTCAAATGAGGAGTAGGCAGCTGTTACTGCACTGGCATTAGCACATTTTTTGGGAAACAATATTGTCTTAATTCTAGTAATGACATGTTCAAAAGGTTTTTGACTAAAATTATGTGAATAATTGATGATTCACCTTTTTTTTTTTTTTTGGTATGATTTTAATTATTTTCCCAACTTTTTTTTTCCCACATAAATCACCCTTATATCTTATGCTGAAATAATTTTTTTCCCTTTTTTAATGTTTTTTTATGACTTTGCATACTTTAAGCACTTACCATGTCTTGAAGTAAAAGAATAAAAAAGCCAAAGCAAAATTATTTAGATAAGTATTAGTTCAGCATACCAAATATAATGAGATATATATTAAAAAAAAAAAAAAAAGGTGTGCCTCAAATCTGGCCAAGTCCTAATTTTGATATATGTTGGGGCAAGGCAAAAGACTAGTCATGACTCTATATTTTTCTTGGAAACATTTTCCTAGCTCAGTTAGGTAATGTCATGCAGGCATCTCTTTGTGCAAATCTAGCCTAGGTGCTGCACGGGACTAGACTAGCTGAGAATGTAACTCTTTGCATTAGTCCATCATCTAACTTTGGCATTGCCTAAAGCTGTTAATGGAAACTACGTCAGTTCTGAGGACAGAACCAAGAGATAACTCTGAGAGGTTGGGGTTTTTTTCTGTAACTTAAATAATAATTTCTTAGTCTGTCTTTATGTGATTCTTTAATCCTAAGTGGTTTTTACTCCATATTAGGTATGTTCTTGATTTACTTAGGAAAATAATCTCACTGCCCATTCAGATTCTTTGGTGAAAATATTTTAAATAAGACCTCATAATAATTTTTATCATCAGAACAGGATTTGTAAAAAATGTTCAATTCTGAAAAGTTTTCACAATATTCTTAGGAAAAAACAATACTGAATAAATTTTAAATCAGAAAAAATTTCACCGTTTTTGTTTGTGAAATTCCAGTATGAATTTAGGATTTGTTTTTCTAAGTCAAGCGTGTATTAACCTGAAAGTGCTATCTTTAGAAAAACCTTACAGCTTTTGCAAAAGTCTCCGATGTTTTTTTTTTGTTTTCAAGTGAGCTGTCAAAATAGTTTTAAATTATTTTCATTTGTTTCCCATGAAATTTATACAACATAAAATCCCAGTAAGAGAGATGATCATGACTGGTGAATAATAAGGACCAAAGGAAGCTGGATTAAGCTAGTGTCTCTGCTCTAAGGATCTGTTATGTGTAGCTTTTATGGGATTTGACTTGCCGTTTGTCCTGCTGCAAAATAATCCTATTGCACCAAAAGAAGTTCTTGTAAGCAGGAGCCTAAGTTGAATTGCCTCAAACTCAGAGCTTTTATACAAATACTAGTTATTTGTATTGCATATAAAGGATGGTGAATCTGTCATTCAGCTGTTGTTTAGCAATTTACCATGAATTATTTATTATTCTGACTTCTCTGTTCTTTTTCTGATATGCAGGAAAATTGCTGGTGAAATGCAAGTGTATTTATGCAAATAGAAACTTGAGTTAGATTAACTCAGTGGGATACGTATTCTATAACAATAGCATGTTGTGTGTTTTGGGTTTTGTCTCTAAGACAGAATTTAGTAGACATTTTTTCCGGAATTCCCTTGGTTTTGTTCAGTAAGGCAGTTACAAGAAGGATATCTGTGGTCTTCTATGAAATAGATGATGCAGAGTAGGAGACAGAGAGAGATTTCTATGATCTATGTTCTTAAGCATTTTTTTCTAAGTCTAGAGAAACGGCTGTATTGTTTGGTCTTGTTTCTTCATTTATCCCAATTAATATTTTTGGACTGTTGCTGTTTAATTAAAATACATGAGAAACTGCCTTTGGCTTTGGAGCAAGAGTACTCATTTGGTGTGAGGATGAGTGGAATTACCCTCTCTCCCAAACGTACCCTGGAAGGCTGCCCATTCTTTTGGTTAGGATGCGAGTTGTGAGGCAATGGTTTAAAGCTGCCTCAGATTGGATATTAGGGAAAATGTTCTTCACTGAGAGCATGGTCAAGCACTGGAACAAGCTCTCTAGGGTGCCAAGCCTGTTAGAGTTCAAGAAGTGTTTGGGCAATGCTCTTAGATACTTGGTTTAACTTTTAGGTTGACCTGTGTGGAGTTGGACTTGATGATCCTCATGGGTTCCTTCCAACTCGGGGTATTTTGTGATTCTGTGATTTGATAATTGGGCAGAGTACTTTTAACCTTTTAACTGGACTCTTCCCAACTTATTTTCCTTTCATTTGTTTCCTGTATGTATACAGCTATCACACTGAAGCTATACAAAACCTCTTTCC
>NW_010269039.1:37470-49825 GCF_000690775.1 Eurypyga helias
CTCCTACTTAATTGATGCAAAACTGTATTGTTTAACTGTTTTTTGATTGATTGCATAATTTGGCTGTTGGTTGTTTTTTGTGTAAAAGGTTGAAGAGAAGTGTCATTCACTTAATGGATATTTACACTTATTCCCCTGTCTAGCTGAGACTTCTTCAGTTCGGGGTTTTTTTTTTTTTGGTTGTTGTCATTTGTGTGTTTCATGGGGTTTTTTGTGTGGGGTTTGTTTTTTTTTTTTTTTTTGTAAGCCAGAATTTTACTGTATTTTGTAAGATGCAACTAAAGAAACAGTAACCATGAGTGCATCTAGTACTGTTACAGAAGTCATCTCTTCCCCACTGACTGCTGAAATCTAAACACAATGCATAAATACCATAAAGAACAAAATTATGAATTTATATGTGCATGAAATTGCCATTGTTAGTTGCAATGTGAAATTTGGGAAACACTACAAAAGTGCAGAGCACCATGTTGACAATAACTACTGATTCTGTCTGACTAGGCTTGGAGTGGAAAAGTAAGGATCTTGCAAAAAGATCTATCTCTTATATGAAGAGTGGGGAAGAAGAGATTCTGGTTTAAGTCTGAACACAGGGTACAAAGAATGTAGGGCAGAGAAGTTGCAAAAAATGAACTGGCACTCTTACACAAACAATGTTTTCACATTCATGTCGCTGTGACTCCTGCCGAAGTGAAGCCAGACTTGCACCGCTTATCATTATGTGGTTAAAGTGGGAGATCTGCTAATTATATTTTAGGAGTCTGGAGAAACACTATATTGAATGAGGAAAAAGTGTCTCCTTGGCTTATTATATGAACTCCTAAAAAGTAATCTTACGTTAGAATTGTTACATTAAAATATATGAATTCAAATGTATTTTATAGAAGGTCTGAACACCGAGATGCCCAGAATACGTGAGTACATCCAGTTTCTCAATGCTAAGTCCCAGAATGTTACGTATTTTGGAATTTTGGAAAATCTATATGAATTATGAAATTATTGTCTTTAGATGAGACAGTTAAAGTCTGCAAGAGAAGTTAAATTACTTGATCAGTTTTGAAGACGATACTCTTGTCATTTGTTGAAGGCTATGTGATGAATCAGTGAAGATTAAAGGCTAAAACTGCTTAATCTTGAGTATTTGTTGCTCACTATAGGATTTTCAGGGAGATACTGATGGAAGTATTTTAATCTGATGGTAGAACATATCAAATAAATCAAGTGATGATGACAATGACAATATAATACCTGTTCAAAGCATTAGTAAAGCAGCCACCTCATGTCTCTTCCACAGTTCAGTAGACTCGTAATACTTCCCTGTTTAATCCATGTATGGTTTCATCGTGGCTGAGATGTCTGCAAATTAGTAATAGACATTGGCTTAAAGACAAGAATAAATAGGAGAGTTAAATGACTGTATTTTGATTGATGAAACGTTCATTGGAATGCTCTCGGTACAAGGCATTGGAAACTTCATCATTAGAATGCTGAATATATTGAGTTATAGAACAGACAAGCCACAATCCACTGTGGTGGTTTGGGTTCAACATCCTGTTAGATTAATTTGGTTAGAAAACAGGTATTTTTAATTTTCACATGGGTGTCAGAAAAAGGAAGGAAAAAAGAAATCATATATGCCTCAGTTTAGCATTTTGTGAATATGTTGGGAGAATTTCAGATCACAAACAGATAAGTACAGAGTGGTTTAGTTCACAGCTATTTTTAATATTTTTCGTTTGGCTCAGAATTTATGAATAAGTGACTGTTAATAGATGAGTTAATTGTATGCAATTTAATACTTTGCTTTAATGTAAATAAATCCCTCCTGAAAATCACTTCCTTTCTAAAGGGGAATATGCCAGATCCAAGTTTTTAGTAGCATCACTAAATTGCATGTGAAGCCTGATTACGGTAAATAAGCAAAAGTATGAATATGAATCATCAGAACACCTGCATCACCCTAATCTGGTAAAGGCTTGCTATGAGTTCCTCTTAAGTGTTTCAGAAGTATTGACGCTTCATTTTCACATACAGTGTGGCACGTGGCAGTTTTGTAATCACTCTGTAGTCTTTATTTTAGCTTCTCCACTTTTGCCACCACAGCTTTTTTTTTTTTGCCATCACCCCCCTCTACCCCAAGTATCGAATGTGTAATACTACAAACTGG
Source organism: Eurypyga helias (assembly GCF_000690775.1). Lineage (NCBI taxonomy): Eukaryota > Metazoa > Chordata > Aves > Eurypygiformes > Eurypygidae > Eurypyga > Eurypyga helias. Next base: position 39,638 of record NW_010269039.1, read on the forward strand.
AGCATTTAAAAGCTTGCCATTTCAGAATTAAGACCTTCAGAAAAATGCTGTGCATTAACCTCTTTCATCTGTTTGCAACACAATTTTTATTTTCTTGGTCACATCCTGTTTGTTTTTTATTACAGGGTATTATGAAAGTGTAAGATTTTTCCAGGGCTTCTTTGAATCCTCAGATGTGGTCTCTTTTCTTGCTGCTTGCCATTTGTCCCCTGTCGTGAACACAACATCACTGATTTCCTTCTTCATGTTTTTATGTTATTTTGTAAATATTTCCTATAATTGTATTTAGTACTTAAATAGTTCTGAAGCGTTAAGTTATTAAAACAAGTGAGAATCCCCTATAAAATCAGGTAATCAGGTAGAGAAAGGTACTAACTCTGTTTTATAGCCAGTTAGCAGAGTTACAAATAGGTTATAAGCAACATTTTCCTCTTAACTCTTAGTGCCCATATGAGATACCTGAAGCACAATCTTTTCTCCACGTACAGGAAACCATAGCAGGATTCTTTGGAAAATTTTGCTGCCAGACCATAACATCTCTCTTTTCTGCTTGTTCAGACATGCACAAATGAAGGAAAGATGTGTCAACAGCACGATATCTGGTTATCTTTTTGACAGGGCATCCAGAGTGTGTCAGGTGCTATCCACAGTGGGACGTAGTTGGAGCTATCCTTTGGAAAAGTTATCATTAGAACTCACAAAACAACTTAGCTTTACCAAACTTGTTTTCAGTGTCTAGAGAACTGTTCTGACTTGCAGAAATTTTTAATAAACATTTTAATCCAAAGCATAAAAAATTTAGTCTCATTTTGTTTCCTTAAGATCATACTTTCAATTACTTAAACATTTTCTTAAGTGATGTGAGAAGAAAGTTTGTGAAATACTGTCACTTAGTTGGCTCTGTATTGGTGTGTGTTTCCTTTTGTTCTTTTATAGATCTTCTCAAATCATTGTTCTAACTGAACGGATAATGTAAAAAAGCTGTTTTCAAATTCCCTTCTTTTTCTAGTACCCTTGTAGGCATTTGGAGATTCCTCTTGGTCTGAGTAGAACATGCTGAGTTTTACTTGGTGTTATCTGGACTTCTAATAATTTCTCGTTTTCTGAAACCTAAATCTTCTAAAAAGTGCGATGTCAAAACTAAACCATTGCTCAGGTCTCATCTTGGCCAATCTTTTACAATCTTTCAAGTTTTGACTGCTCTTTCTAACCTCCAGCTACTGATAGAAGTTCTAATATGAATTATTGAGACCTAAAAGCTGGACACGCTATACCTCTTATTAGATGCCATGGAATGATAATCACCCTTTTTGTAACTACATCGCATGGGGACTCATGGTAGTCCATTGTGGCTGCTATGTGATTTCTACAGTTGTGCTAGTCAGTAGTTGCTCCCCTTCCTGTGTTTGTGGAGCTGATGATTCCTGGTGTAAGTTCTGAAATTCACTGGATTTCGAGCTCTGCTTTTCAGACTTCTCTAGCTGCTAGAGCACTTCTAATCCTGTTTTCCAGACTGTGCCGCTGCAGTAACCACATACTCTTTGCTCTATTTGTATAATTAATGACTGTATTAAATAATACTGAAAGTGGAGCAGAATTTGCAGAATGTTGCTTTTTGTGACCTTCTGTTTCCATGATGAATGCTGATAATCAGTTTGCGATTTCAGTTGGTAGTCTGACCTAGGTTTTGCTTTCTTTGTGTAAAATTAAGGAGTATATGTAATTTATAATTTAATCTGAGAAGTGATCTAAGAAGTTTCACTTTATTTCTTACCTTTGCTTTGCAGTGAGGTAATTGACAGTCTTGGCATAAAAACCACTTTTAAAAAAATTTAGAATAATACTTTGGCTATGGCTCTTTGTAGGATATACTAATGAGCCAATGGGATAGATGCCACAGCTCTTTCCAAACTTTTGGATGAATTACATCTCTGAATAAGCTTTGTATTAGCTCCACTATCTCTTTAAGGATAATTAAGTCTTAGAGCTAGCTCTTTCTTCCTATTCAACCTCCCTAAATGTATTGTGTAGTGAGATGAAAACAAGATTGGAACAAGTGTACCATGAATCCACATTGTTCATAGTCTCTGCTTTAAAGGATTTGTATAAGCGAATATGACACTCTTATAATACAAAAATAAGTAAAAATAAGTGGTGGAGTTTTTGCTATGTTAGAAGGAAAATCACAGTTCCTTGAGGGAACAAGATTGTGATTATTGTTCTGTCCTTTCTTGTGTCAGAGATCTAACAGAATAATTCTGGTCAGAGATTTTGCATATTGTAGTAAATTCAGCGTACTGTAACAGTTTTACTGATGTTACTTTGGTGACCCATGTTCTTTGCAATAGAAACAGAGTATTTCACTGGGCAAAATGCACAGGGTATGCATGAATGGAAAACTGGGAAGAGGGAAGTAGGAAAAGATACTTTTTTTCTTCTCACAATATGATTAACTTCTCTTAAAAGATGTGTAGTAATCACCTTTTTCCATTGTCGGCTGTCTTATTTCTCTCTGGTTTAGCTTTGAGGGATAGTAAATAGAGCTGTTGAAAACACCAAATTAGACTTAATTTAAAAATCAATAAAGCCAGATAAGACACTTGCCACTACACCTGCTGAATATTTAGTTAATGGAAACAATCAACATTTTCAAAAAATGAGCCATTGATCCAGACAGTCTATTATAGAAGTTAGCCACATATAGAATAATTTGAGTCTTTTTTGTGCCATCATGCTTTTTTCCATGATTAATTTTCTACATTTAGTAAGAAATACATACAAAGAGCTTCTAAATTTAATACACCTTCCTTTTCTCTCATGGCTTTCATAGTGACCTTTCACTAGAAGACAGTCAATTACTGTCCTAAGGGGACAAAGGATAAAAACATCTAAGTCTGTCCAGTGTAAGAAAAGTAAGAGAATGCATGCCGACATGGAAAATGGAAAGATTTAGGGGTATTTGACTGTTAAGATATTACAGAGATTATTTATAATCTTGGGTATGAGAAACTGAGAACCTTAGAGCTTGATGAAAGACAAGAAGATTCTTTTCCTGAGAAAAATGTAATGCTTGCAAAGATGAAGCATGACTAAATAAAGAATGCTGTTCTGACCTCCTTGTATTTTGATAGCCTCGACTAAGTTCAAAAAAAGTTCACCCAGTTAGCATGGACATTGTTTGAAAAAGTAAATATTTGCAAAAATTATTCTATGCTATTGATAATTGAAGATGTTCTTACCTACCATGCACAAAAGAAAATGTTCTTTCCAAATGAAATTTGTGATCCCTAATTTGTAATCCTGTAATGCCAGGTGATGTTGTCACCGTACTTTCTTTGGGTGATTAGCAGCTTTCTTTTTATTTGCTGAATTTGGAGGTGTGCTGTCCCAAAAGCATTATAAAAAAACATGTTGGGGCAAGAATCTTCTGTTCAAATTAATATAGCTATAGTAGGGTTCAAGTCAGATGAATATGCCAAAGAATTTGATGCAATAAGAAGACTTTGCATTTGTTTAACTAGTCCTAAAAAATAACAGCTGTTTTATTGGACCAGAATAGTTGAGATTGGCTTTTTTGAATAGTATTTTTAGTAGCTAGTTTGAATTTATGCAAGACAAACGTAAATACAGATGTTTAAAAGCAGATGTACAATACCAATGATCACAGTCCACTCCTGTGACCACATTGCTTACTTTGTATTTACAGATGACCCTCAAAGCTGATGCATTTGTTCATAGGTACAGTTTGAGGCCCAGCAGGAAATGGTGTGGAAACTACTCTGGAACTGTTGTTCCTGTGTCATACTGGGTGCTGTATTTGATGCTGCCTACGCCTACCTTGCAATGGGAGGAACTGACCAAATTTTTCCATTTTGCAAGCATGGCAGATTAGATTTTACAAAATGGCTTAGATGCTCCCCTAGCCTGCTGGTACTTAAATCTCATATGCATGCCACCTTTTAATCCTTAAATCTTTGATTTCTCTTCATGCTCTAAACCCACTCAGTCTTGATATTGTAGAACAGGTCATGCTTACAGCTATGATCCAGAAGTTGGGCATTCTTGTTCTACCTCAGAGGTATTTCATTAAATAGGTATTCGCAGATCACCGCAGTGTGCGCTTTCAGGAACTGCCTCAACGCAAAATGCAGCAGTCACTGCCATTTTATTTTACACAGCACCTTACACAAAGGCTTTTCTGGAGTGGAAGCCTCCCGCTGCTCTTAGCGAGTGTATAAAGAAAAGGCTCATTAGGCTTTGAGGAAAGAAAAAGGTATGCTCAGAGCTCAGGAGGATATGATGATAAAGGCTGTCCAGGGGAAAGGGGAAGAGTAGTGCTCTCATCTGTGCTCCAGATTTGCTGTATATATTCTTCATGATTGAGGCATAGCATAAAATGCTGAAAAAGTCCTTGCAGCATGGACTGGAAGACAGGCCTTTCATCTCCCAAATAAGTGTCACGGTTTCTTTAGAAAGAAAGATTAATTCCCTGGTCTGTTTTTGAAAGTGTAATTGTGAGTAGAGTTTCAGGAGACAGCTGAAGACTCTGGATTCCAAGTGGACAAGGGCGTTTTGAGGTTGTGCTAGGGAAAGCCTGTTCTGTATTTTTTTTTCTCCTGTAAATTCCCAGAGATGTGGATTGATACCTATTTTGTTTCTGTTTTGCCTAGTTACGCATTAGTTGGAGACTTTTCAGATACTGATCCAATCACTGCGGTAACATGATTTAGGTCACATTTCATCACTGTATCCAAGTGTACCCTTTACTTTAAACATAGGCCTAATTCCTCTGCCTTCAGTGGAACTGAAGCAAGCATTAGGTGTTCTTTGTATTTAAAGCCTTGTAAATGCTTCCTGTACACTGCTGATAAACTACCAAAGTAAAAAGCTAGCCGTGGAAGTGCAGTAAGCCAGATATAAATACGCTGATAATAGTTGTGCTGCTTCAGGAATTCATTTAATTTGCAGTCTCACCGGCAAGCAGAGTCATGGATGTGGGTTTTTTTAAATTCTTAATACTGTTGGTAGAAGATAGTTAAATGAATCTGATGGAAGACAGTACTGAAATAACTTCAAGCTGTACCTGTGCCAGTGTCTGACCATGTTCCTTCCTGTGCGTAGGCTTCTTCCCCTCATTCAGCTCCAGAAACAAAAAAACACGTAAGAGAGAAATTCTGTTTTTTGATTCTAGGTGAACTGATGAATGCTGGCAAATGGTAGTCCTGTTAATATTGTTATTGTCCACTGGTACGTCTTTTTGTCTAGTAAATTTGATTTAGGATCCTGTCATGCAGTGTTGTTTGAGTTAGTAATTTTTAATTGATCATAAAAAAACACATTAAAGGGTAAAACTGACACTCTGTAGTGGAATTTATTCCCCCTAAGTCCCATAAACCAGTCACACTAAATTTATTTTTTCCTCTTCTCATATCCACAGTTGTTTTTTCTCAAGATAAAATTCTACGCAGTGACCAATTACACACTAATACGTTTCTATAAGCAATAAAACAGGCTTATACTGTGCTGTTCTGGTTTTACACTATGATTTCAAATAGCCTACAAGAGGTAAACACATGAATTCATACCCTGTGTTTCTTGTGATTTCCTTTTGTAGTCTCAGTCTTTAATTTAGTTTAAAGCTGACAGTTGCTTATCTTTTAAAAATCAATTCCAGTGTCAGCTGCTTTATCTTTATTATTATTTTCCTATTATTTTGTGATTCTTATAAAACATTGTATTACTTGAAATAAGATCTTGTCTATACAGGAAACACTTCATGTAATTAAAGGTCCATTTTTAGACATTCTTAGTTAAGCTTCTCTATGTTTATGTGTAGCATTACTGTATAGGCTACACATATTTTATATGGCTTTTAGAAGTTTATTTTAGTCTAGTTTATTTCCAAACGGTTTCTTTATTCTCCTTTAAAGTCACACGAGTTGGTCTGTAATGTGAATGAGATGTAGACCCATTACGCCTGATGCCTGTACCAGAAGCAATAGTATCAAATTTCTGCCATAAGACTTCAGTCTCAGAAAATTTGGAAGGCAAAAACTAGTCGTGAGACTCAATCATAGATTTCAACATGTTTCTTTTGGGTTCATGGCTGCATAAATAAATAAAAATGTCATTAATTTTTTATTGTTTCCTGATTTACACTTCTAAAAAATATAAGGCGGTACTGTTACCCAGATAAATTTTCCTTTCATTTGTGACAGAAACCTTACAGAGAAGAAATATCAGAAATCCCTGAGAGCATCCCCTCAGTCTTTGTAGGATTAACCTGTTGTCTTTCCCAGTTCCTACATTTTCTGTTCTCTTAGACATTGATTGATTCTGGTGCCTCTAGTAGTTACTTACAAACTGAGTCCATCACCTCTGTTTATTTGTTGGCATATCCTAGTGGCAAGAAATTAGTGTTTCATTTACTTTTCACCAGCGAGTTTCAGCCAAAGACCACTGAGAAAGAGAGGGATGTTTTCATTAGCTATTATGGGTTTGGTATAGTTCTGTGTTGATGAAACAACTAAATGGCTGTTTAATGTAGAGATAACCAACCAGCTCAGCTATTGGCAGCAGTGTTTCTAGATTATGAGCCAACTCAGTACAACTGCACTACTACTGATAACTGAGGTAGTTTAAGCAGGGTTAGCTCTGGTAGGCCTCTGTGGCCTTGTGTCATACAGGCATAATATAAATTATCTTTGTTTTTATTTTCCTTGATTCAAATTCAAGAAAAGAGATGTTATTCCCTTACTGCATAGGAAATCATAAGTTAAGGCCATCAGCCCTACTGATATATGCAAAGTGTTTTGTGACTTTGAGCATGTAAATTATATGAAGGGCAAGCTATTCATCCTCACAATTTCTTTTGGCCTTGGAGTATTTATAGAGGGTCCCTGTGGAGCTGCACTGTCAAGCATCCCCCAGCTGGGTAACAGCTTATGAAAGGTTCTCTGAGGAGTATGTATACACACTGAAAACTCATTAACAGTCATACACGGTCCTACAAGCCAGATTGTTCCTGCAGCCTTTCTTTATCTGAAAAAAATCTTTGGGTTTATGTCTTTAATAGTGGTGTCTCCTTCTTTGGAGTGTTTTTTGTTAATGCTCAAGGTTGGCTTCAAATGGAGTAAATGTCATAGAGCTCACTATTTTAATGCCTAACAAAATTCTTGGCTCAGAATAGGTGTTCAGGGTCTGTCCTGTACTGGATACTCAGCTGTTTGCAAACACTGACCTACAGAATCTAAACCCACCTAAACGTGTGGAGAACAGAGCCATAAACAGGAAGCATGGAGGACTGAAATTGTAAATTCTATGGCAGGGGAAAGGTTTGGTGCACAGTAATGGGGCAAAATGAAAATGCAGGATTATTATGTGAAGTGTAAACATTATTTCTTATCTTTCTCTCTATGGGTATAGATTGCATAAAGAAAGAAGGCTTGACAACAGGCAGAAAGGCAGATGTAGATTAAAGCTGAGATGATGAAACGCAAGACAAGGAAGAGGGATTTGGAACAAGCAGGCAGGTTGCAGAGGCCAGAGGGAGTCCAAAGGTCTTTCTCTGTACTGGTCCCATACCGCTTCTGTAGGGCAGAACCTCCTGCTGGTTCCTTAAATGATGGTGCTGGGAAGGTGCAAGCACCATGTTTGTCCTAAGCTCTTTGAATACGACAGTTGTTCTCTAGAATCTAAGTTGTGTATCTTCTCTGGATGATCATTTTTATTCAAGATGCAGCATTTCACTTCGTGACCAATGAAAGTTAAGTATTTATTCTTCTAACTCTGCTCGGTATCCATTGCAAGGGTTTTTAATCATAGCCGGAGATTCACAGTTCAAGACGTAAATATATGAGACCTGTCACTGGCATTTCATGAGCCATTTTTCAGCTACCTGAGGACCTGATGATAACTTTCTGTTCCCAAACTCAGGGTTCATTGGTGTTTGCATTTGAGATATAATCAAGATTGTATTTTCAGTGCGTATCTTGATCTTTCCCACTGCTGTGCCCAGCTTTGTGGTTTTTCTTTGGATTTGTGGTGGGGTTTTTTTGGTGGTGGTTTTTTTTAGGGTTTTTTTTTTTGTGTGTGTATTCCAGACTGCATAAACTGGATTCTTTTCAGGTTGTTCTAAACCAAAAGGTGTGATCTGGTGTGCGGTTCATGGAATCTGACTGGAGTTATTCCAAAAGAAATTTAAAGTATTACTTACTTCTCCAAAATGCCTACAGCATGGATACCAGGTCCTCTGCAGTGATGTTTCACTCTTCAGGTCCGTTTGTACTCCACTGTGGTTCTTGCTCGTGTAGCTACAGCCAGTCAGCTTGTTGTTGAAGTTGCTCCATAGATGCTTCAGGATCAGCAGCCTTTGACACAACACAGCTGACATTTGGGCACAGAAAAAAAGAGCAAATACTGATCCAAACAGAAATGAAATTTTGAATTAAAGTATTGGTAGTGTGGTTAAATTGAGCCTGTAGACTTGTGTGGCTCATTGAAAGCACAGTTTAAAAAATGTTTGGAATGTGAAGCATTGTACAAGTGAAATTATTAGCAGAGTTTGTGAATTCTACTTTACCTAACCAGATTCATATAAAGAACTACAGGAATAGCAGCAGTCTGGAGGAGTCTAGTTTATCCTTCCCTCTGTCACAGATATTCGATTTTATGAAAATAGTCAAGACAGTGAGAAGAAGCTAAATAATTATTAGAAAAAAATCATCATGTTATTTAGCAGAAAACCAGTATTTTTCAGAAAGAACACTGTATTCATTAATATTAATGGACCTGGAGCATGTGCTAACTCTTACTTAAGATATCTTAAATACCATCTGCTCCAGTCACTTTTTTTTTATATTTTTCACCATCTGAGGAGCCTCTCACAAGACTAATTTCTATCTGTTTCAAGTAGTAACTTCAAATTTTTCGGGTCTCTCCTTTATGACTGTGGATCCTGTTAAGTCATTTAAAATACGGCACTGCTAAAATGTATTGCTTCTTGGTTTTTTGTAGAGGTCAAAATAGGGATGATTTTGAAGCTTTTCCTTAAAGGTTAAGAAATTTCACAAGTCCATGATAAGTACTGTAGTGAAGTACACATAACCCAGCAACCAGGCACTGTTCTCTGAACATCTGCACAGGCCAAGGGCACTCATCCTACCTGACCCTCACGTCAGAACGGTGGGCACTCGCCTGAGAGCAAAGGCTGAAGCTCTGGCTGGGAGTCTGCACCATCTACCCCAGCGGTGACCGATGTCTCCACCCAGATGGATCTGCTGTAGACGGGCAGCCTCACACTCACAAACCCTGGTCTTCATGGGGGCCCTCAACCACCCCGATATCTGTTGGAGGGACAACACAGCAGGGCATAAACAAGCAGGAGGTTCCTGGAATGTGTCGACAACTTCCTTCTCCAAGTGATAGAGAAGCCAACAAGGAGAGGTGCCATGCTGGACCCTGTTCTCACCAACAAGGAGGGGCTGGTGGGAAATGTGATGCTCAAGGACAGCTTTGGCTGCAGCGACCATGACATGGTGGAGTTCCAGATCCTTAGGACAATGAGGAGGGTGCACAGCAAGCTCACTACTCTGGATGTCAGGAGAGCAGACATGGGCCTTTTCAGGGTTCTGCTTGATAGAGGATCATGGGATAAAGCCCTGGAGGGAAGAAGGGCCCAGAAAAAACTGGTTGATATTCACAAATCACCTCCTCCAAGCTCAGGAGTGATGCATCTCAACAAAGAGGAAGTCAGGCAAAAACAACAAGAGGCTTGCATGGATGAACAAGGAACTCCTGGACAAGCTCAAACAGAAAAAGGAAGCCTGCAGAGGGTGGAAGCCAGGACAGGGAGCCTGGGAGGACTTCAGATAGCAGCCAGGGATCAGGTTAGGAAAGCTAAAGCCCTGATAGAATTAAATCTGGCCGGCAACAAGAAAAGATTCCATAGGTACGATGGAGACAAAAGGAAGACTAGGGAAAATGTGGGCCCTCTCTGTAAGGAAATGGGAGACCTGATTACCTGAGATGTGGAGAAGGCTGAGGTACTCAATGACTTCTTGCCTCAGTCTTCACTGGCAAGTGCTCAAGCCACACTGCCCGAGTTGCAGAAGGCAAAGGCAGGGACTGGGAGAATGCAGAACTGCCCACTGTAGGAGACCAGTTTTGAGACCATCTGAGGAACCTGAA
>NW_010269040.1:0-17101 GCF_000690775.1 Eurypyga helias
ATGTATATATATAATATAGGCATATATCCCTCCTAAAAGCTCTAAAATTTCAGACTATTGAATTTAATATCCTAGCTAAATGGAAAAGTATTTAAATTCTTCAATTTCACAAACATTTTAATAAAAACATTAATTACTATTCCTATGTGTTGGTACTAATATAATAATGTGATTATTTATTTAAACAGAAAGGATGTTAAAAACTGAGATTAAGAGAGAACTAAAATAAGAATAAAGATTTCATATGATGCCATGCCACTGTTGCTGCAAGTGGCTGAGACCACCAATGCATAGTCAAAGTGTTTTGAGTTGTGATGGCTGTCAATCTACTAAGCTGATTATGAAATTGTTTTCATAGGGGTTTTTTAGCCGTGCAAAGACAAATCACAGTGAAGAACCCAACAGTCCTTTAAACTGATGTGCTCTAAAGATTCTGGATTATGTTTATCCTAACAACCAAAATACCCCACAATGACTTTTCTGTTAAGCACTTTGATTTTGTATGAATAATAAAAAATAATATAAATATTCAGCAGCGATCCACCCTGGCAAATGGAATATTTTTGTTTTCCATTAGCCCTTTTAAACTAATTAATGAATTAATGAGCAGAAAGAAGCAATATCAGACCTCAGTAGACTGAAGTGAGGTCACTCTGGTGCCATTTCCAATTAATGTTAGCATTTCATATGCATTACATACTATTGAAAGCTGAATCTTTGTGGATTGGGAGCATTTCGTTGCTGGAACAAGGGACCAAGGACCTGGAGCTGGGCTGGTTCAATTCTTTGTTCTTCCACTGACTCACCTTGTCTCCTCAGACAAGCCACCAAAGGTAGCAGCTACGAGTGTACCTACCTGGAGGAGTGATGTGAGGTGTAATTAACTAATAGCTTTAAAGCACTGGGCTATAACATGATGAAAGGAACTATAGAAGTCCAAATCCTGTTATTATTTTTTGAAATCTGCATATAAATAGACCACCATATTTGGAGGCTTGTAGATGGCTGGGTTTTTTTAATGAGGCTACTGACAGCCAACACTAGTAGCTTGCCATGTGGAAGAACTACTAGAGAATAAAATTATTTGTGCAGCTAAGCAATAAAAGAGAGTCTTCTCTGTGGTAATTTTTCAAAATGTTGCATGGGGTTTTAACTATGTGACTCTTATTGACTTAAATGGGAGTCATGCAGCTAAAAACCCATACAACACTTTGAAAATGTATCCCTAAGTGTTTTGTCAATAATCGTATGTGAGTAATAAAATGGGATTCATTCTTTTCTACCCAAGACATATAAACATTATGTTTATATCAGCACAATTACTGACTTTCTGTAGCTTGATAGCTAGTCTTTAGTCATACTATAATTGGCATCCTGATCGCATAATGTCATTTTAATGTGTTCTTCAGAACACACATTATATTATTAGATTCTTGCTGTGAAAGAAGTGCAGAACAACTATATCATAAAAAACTGCAACAATGCTAACTGAAAAAATAATTCCCTATTCAAAATGTAATATAGATCAATGTCTATCTGAGTAATAATTTTCTAGAAACACTTCCAAATTGTGAAAACACAGCTAATTTCTGGGGAAAAAAATAGATCCACTGTATACTGCATATACACTGAGAAAAAGAACATATGGAAAAAGCCCCGAAAAGTTTGTCTCAGGCAGTCAGAAGGGAGGAATACGGTGCTGTCCCTGATTGGTAGCTTATGCTTCTGAAACATTTCCACACCAAAAGATCTTCTGTATTCTGATTGGATAATAACCACTAACTATTTGGGAAAGCCCTGTTTTTGTGGTATGTCTCACTAGCTGTAGTCATTATTCACACCTCTGTTAACTGGCTAGTGCCCTTATCCTTTGATGATTTTAAGATAGACAAGCCAAATACTGGGACTTGTGGATTGTTCTTGTCGTGGCTATTGAGGAACAATTATTACTCAATGATCAGTCTGCTATTTCTCATTGACTGCAAAGCAAGTCCTGAGCTTAAGCTGACTCTCAAGCTGTCAAAGATAATTCCTAAAAAACAAAGGGAAATACTGTTGCACTGATGAATTCATGACATGTAATGAAGAACACTTGAGAAGAACAGGAGTTAAAAAGGGTCAGAGAGGCCAGAGATATAATAATGTTTTTAAAGTGTACATATGGAGGAAAAGGTGTGAAGATAGCAGTTCAAAGAAAAGAATTCATAGGGGCTAGCTACCACATAGTCATGAGAGGAGAGTATAGATTGTTTCACTGTTTAATAATACCTTGTCTGGAGTGATTGCATTATTTTATTAAGATATTCTCTCCAGATAGACATAGCTTTTATTTAGCTTATTTTGTAGCTTGTAAACAGAAAATATGAACCTGGAATCATCATGTTAAGTAATTTTTTAGCAATGGGAAGTCAGAAGAATTACAAACTTACCCACAAAGCTCTGCCAATATGTGTTAGCCTTGACCTGCCATTACAATCTGCAGTTTCTGCTGAACAGAAGCTGTCAATTGTGTTGTTAGGTGGTTATTTTATGAGGTAGACAAATACCTTCTGGAAAATACAATGAGATCATTACAAGAAGCTTATTGTGTTGGAAAGGCTTGATATTTTATATAACAGTTCTTGATAATTCAGAATTTAATGTCTCAGCATTGTAAAAACAAAATGTAGAGAAATAATTAACAAAAGAATAGACCTGATTATATTATTTTCACTATATTAGTTGGACTATTATCATGTATGGATTTATTTTTACAGATATCTGGAAGATGTAAGATGTTTGCCTGAGTATAAAACAAGTGGGGGACCTGTGCTTGTACTTCCCAGACAAAAAAAAAAGAAAAGAAAAAAGAGATTGAGAAAGCTTTAACAGCTGCATTAAGCAACATTAAATTAAAAGAGATATTCTTAAATATTTGGTGTGGTTTCTAAGATTTGATTATATTTTCATTCACAAGTCAAAGATATATCCTTTCAGCTAAACGATTTTTTTTTTTTTTGTCTGGACATTTCCATTATTTTTCAGTCATAACTGCCAATACAATGCAAAAGATTTTTGTTGTGATCAATTAAAGAATTAGATCTTATGACTACAAGGTGCATGCTGTAAATACATGGATATTTTGCTATTGAAACATCCAGATTTCATATTTTAGCCTGCAGTGGCGGACTCAAGGACTCGAAGTAGAGAAGTTTCATCAACTGCCGGTTTTATGTACCTGGGCTTCATGTGTAGTGCAGGCAAAGCACTTCACCAAAAAATACCAGGAACAAAACCGAGCTCTTTGTGTGCCAGATCTTTTTGTTACAAAGTTTATTCCATTCTAATATCTGTACCCTACCATTCTGTCTAGAGGCAGGATAAGCAGTGCTGAACATAGACTAGCCTTGTATTTCTGCCAGAACTTTGGCGAAGTCTGAAAGTGATTCCCAGCAGTTCTATTTTTCCTGCTGTTCCTTTTTCATACTTATTAATGAAGCAAATTTTATTAAACAACTGATTAAATTATAATTTAACATGTCTTTCCAATTTGTTATTATGTTTCCAACTTTATTACAAAATCTGTTTTCCAAGTGAAATAACATGCATTTCTGTATGATGTATCATTAGTGCAGGCAGAAGTGTGTACAATTCATAGACCATTCTTAAATTGCCTTACCTTTAAAATGATATTGCAATGTAGTCATTTCATAAGCAGTTAAAGTGATCATGTAAAGCTGTATAATGACTTAACATGATTAGGTATTTTATATGTTTCGTTTCACAAAATAACCAAGTAAACATACATAAACCAACATGAAATTCCAGAGTCATAGCATATACATGATGTTGATAAAATAGAAGATGAATTTGCTAAAAGTTAGCCTCATCAGCTGTGAATTTATTTGCTTCCTTCCTGAGATATCTACACTGCTGTCACTGCAGAGGCTACTGCTCTTGAGGACACACCAGGGTTAACTTGCAATCTGTTCAAGTGGAAGCGTCAACAGACAGTCACAGCCGCATAGTGCTCGGTTTAACCATCTGAGCATTTAATTTGCTTCTCTAGCAGCTTCTGCAGCTCACACTCAGCTCCTTGCTGCTGAGATTGTATCACCACTGGTACTTCTGCTAGCTAGTATAAACCTTCTGCAACTTATTCCAAGCAAGCTGAGGTTACAGCAGCTCAGGTAGAGCTTTTATGGAAACAAGATTAACCAGAAAGATTCTGAGGGTGTATTGCAGACACTGCAGAAAAGCACAGAAAAGAACAATTGCAATGAAAATTATCATAAATCACCTAACTTGAATAGGCTTCAGAGGTCTGCTACAGACAGGGTTAGTGCTTAATCATTTCAGACAACATATTTAGTACAAGTCAATGCATATACCCAGTATCAAATTCACTACAAGTGTAAGCAAGCATGACTTCAACTGAGTTGTGCCTGCTTATATTAGATTTGGCCTAAGCTCAGAATGGATTTCAGCAGGTACAGTTTATGGTGGTCCAGATGATATATCTCTTGCCATAGCATAAAACCAAAAATAAATACAAGGATGGACTGTGTTACGATGACCATAATCTACAGTCAGAGGTTAGATGTATAGGAGGCATTATATAGGGTCAGCAAGCAGATTTGCCACATTTCTTTATAACATGGTTTTCTAAGGGTTCTGGTAGACCAGCTCTGAAAAAGGAATTTTCCACTACTTCCTGCCCTACCTTAGTTTTCTCTTGCAGGCTGTTTCCCGACTGCCAGCAGTGGCTGCATGAGTAGTGTACCCGTGGTTCAGTCTGCAGGCCAATACCAGCACAGATCCACTTACAACAGCAGTGTTTTCCATTTTGCATCCCCAACATGGGAGGGGGAGTCCCCAGGAAAGGTCTGAGGCAGACAGCTTAATCTGCAGTGCTGTAATCTCTGCACCACTGCTCCGGTCACTATTTACACAAGGAAGAGTCTGGGTTCTATGGGAACAGAGACAGCAGAACTGCTGCATCCTAAAGCTCTGTTTTTGCTAGAGGGAGAAGTTCCTTCAGAAGTCAACAGAAGAAAAAGCTGTAGTGACAACATAGTTCTGTTGTTAAGCAAAAAAAAGAAAAAAAAGACAGAAAAAAACCCCCAGTCTTTAACACCATCTAGTTAACTCAGGTGAAACAAAGTGAAAGAGGTTACTCGTACTGTCTCCCAATTCTCCGTGAGCACCAGTCATTTTGTAGCCTGACAAAATCAGTACATATTTCTGACAGAGAAAATGCAGTGTGAAATCACATAAAAACTAATTGCATAATTATGGTCCATGAAAACAAGTGCATGAGTGGATGAGGTATAGTTCAAGAGAAACATGAACAACTTGAATTTCATTGTTGGGTCATGCATTCAAATCCACAGAGGTGCCCCACATTACACACCGTTTTGTTAAACTGCAAATCCAAAAATGATGAAGCAGCTCATTTCTTTGGGTCAAAGCCCATTGAGAGGCTGACACAAGCCTGCAATCCAAAGGGAGCCTGAAGACATTGTGGGTGGTAGCCTGTGCCCTACAAGCCAATTCCTTTCATCGTGGTTTGATTTCATTCCTGAAAGCCAGAGAAGTGCTAAAAATGACTGAGAGCTTTGCCCTGCTGCCAGTGCCTGTCTTTCTTCCATCCATTAACACTCCCTAATCTGAAAAATTCACCAGCCCTATAGGTTCCCACACCACACACCAGTTATGTTGATTAGAAAATTCACGCTTCAGTATTAGTGCTGATTAAAAAGGTTTTCCTGTGCTTTATGCAGATGTTGAATATTCATCAACAGTGTCTGGTTTAAGAAATGATAAGTAGCATAGGAAATATTTTCATAACTACATCAAAAACTTATTTGTAGTGTTCAGCAATGTCCCCCTACAGCCTAGTTTATAAACAAATTATCTGAATTATTAATTTATCATGCAGGGACTGTAAAAAAGAAAAAAAAAATCCCAGTGGGTTATTACAGCCCTTCACAGGAAACGCATATCTCCTGGCACTAATGACATCATCAATAACAAGAAGTTTATTTCCAAAGAACTCAAAACAAAATTTAATTAACTGTATATGATATTTTCAAATTAAATATGAGTTAAGGAGTTCAGAATTGGGATTAATGTAACAGTTCTAAAGTAAATTCATCTTCTAGTAGATTAAAAACAATAACAACAACTGCAATAAAAGCCCTTTCAAACTCTAAAATAAACATACAATTTAATGGAAAGATTCATTTTGTCTGCTGACAATATGGAAATGATTTGCTTCTGTTTGGAATTCCCATTTGTTTAAAAGAATCAGCAAGAACTCTGGTAGATAGGGAGCATAGCATGAGTCAGTGGTGCTGGAGCTGTGATGAAAAAGGAAATCTTCCCAATGAAATTCCCACTTTCCCCTACTTCTGGCAGTGTTTCTCTTTCTGGATGACAACAGCACACAAAGTAAAGAGAGAGTAATCTACACTGCATGATGTCCATTTTGAAGTCGTCTTTGAAATAACAAATCAGACATACCAGACACACAATAGAGAACAGGACTACTTGGATTTCTACTGAGATTTCCTGTGTTTGTTACCAAGGATAATTGTAAAACAAAATAAAATGAAACCAAATTCAAAATGTTACCTTAAAAAAGGAGAAATAATGAAGTTCATATTTATGGCAATATTGAAAAAGTATTTGATGTTGTGTTGGGGAAAAAAAAAAGATTAAATCAAAATAAAAAGTATAAAAAAAAAAAACCAAGATAAACCTAGAGGAATGACAAGAATGTGGGAATTCCTCAAACTTCAGGAAAAGCTCAAGAATTAGGTACTAAAAATATGTGTGGTTTAACTATTTGAATATTTAGACATACACACTATTCAAGCAGAATCAGTGTCAAGTCCCTTCCCATTATTTCCTTATGGTAGAATTAAATTTTTAAAAACAAAGCAACACTTACCATGCATCTTTAAGGCACCGAGCAAATATTGAACAATTCTTTTGGATGTTGCGGCATCATTCATTTGTAAAAAAAGGCAATGAATATGCAGGACAGATGCCAATATGAAAGCGGTCAAAAATTATATCACTGTCTTCCTTTTCAAAGGGAAGATAAATACTCTGCTACTGAGGAAACTGCTTTTCCTTTCACCTTCTTTTGACTCAATCCTCTTCCAAGGGAGAAATTATTGACAGGAGAAGCAGGAAACTTGGACATTGATATTTTTGAGAGAGAGAAGCAAATTGCTTATCCTTAGTCCCTTATGCAGCTTACCTTGAAGAATATATACTTCTGATCTAGGAATCTAAAATGACAAACTTGACCAAACAGTCTCCCTTTCCAAATTCCTTATGGCCACCTTTATGGTCATTAATTCTATGAAATTGTAAACACTCATAAACTATGGCCTGATTATCGATTTCCAAGGATTTTCTTTAGTGGTGGTGATAAAAACAAGAAACCAGGAAGCAATAGTGAAAAAAATAGCTCATTTCCTTTTATGACTTTTTGTGAGACTGAGAAAATGGAGTCAGCAAGAAGAACAAAAGTTTGCATTCCATAGATCGGTAGTGAAGGAAGATGAGAGGGCATGAAATAATGCAGGAAGCTGATATTCTATGTAGAATTTACTAAACTTTTTATTTTTAGAAAACCTTCATAACACAGTAACTGTTTTGTGAAATGCTGAGTGTAAGAGAAACTTTATGAAGCTGTTAAATGGTAGAAGAAAATCTTGTCTACAAATAGTCACCACAATTATGTACTGATGTGTAAAAAGAGAAAATTATATATAATCATATGCAGAGACCAAACAGCTGAGGTGAAGCCAGGTGATAATAGCTAAATTATATAAATGCAAAGTTATTGTTATTGGTGGTGGTGATGATTGGTTCTTTTACCTTGACAAATAGGAGCCACTCTGCTAGGCACAGTGCATAAAGAATAAAAATGTTGTCTGTCCTAAGGATCAAATCATTTAAGCTTTCACTGTGTATTTTTCACTTTACCAAGCCAAAACTTTATATTCCGAAAATCTGGGTAACATCAGAAAGCCATTAGAATCGCTAACCACAGAAACATTTCTTAATTTTCATCATATTGTTTCTATTCCTATATTCCTACTGATTTCATCAGCCTAGTTACTTTAGCCATTGTAAACAGAATCTGCTGTCATCCTGAGATGCTGATGTTCATTTCTGCTGCACATACAAGTGTGGGAATCTGTATTTCACAGCCTTACAAAGTTAGCAGGAAAGAAAAGATATTCTTCCTTTCCAAAAGTATTATGACATGCTCCCAGTGCTGTGGAACAACCACCACTGAGTCTCCAGGCATAAGGCACAAGCTCTGGAATGCTTGGATGTGCTAAATGCTAGAACTTTTAAGAGATTTAAATAACTCCTCTTGTATCCTGTACAGTTAGAAATGTAGAAGTGTGTTAAGTGTACAATAACTAGATACAGGGTAGAGTATTACCTGCAGCCAGTGATATTCTGTGAATAACTTATTTGGCAATGCTTCTGTGAGGACACGATACTGGGAAGAAACATGGGGGTCCAGACTGGAATCTGAGCAAGCAGAATGCAACTTTCTTCCACTGTCTACTCTGTCAGTTCCATAAGCAATTTGAGTTGGGACTAATTCTTCCCAGGTATTTGAACAGAGGCTGTCAGAAGGAGAGTTGGTTTCAGGAGTGACCTTGAT
The DNA here is from genome assembly GCF_000690775.1 of Eurypyga helias. Taxonomy (NCBI): domain Eukaryota; kingdom Metazoa; phylum Chordata; class Aves; order Eurypygiformes; family Eurypygidae; genus Eurypyga; species Eurypyga helias. Next base: position 8,681 of record NW_010269040.1, read on the forward strand.
GTGCTACTGTAGCGAAACCAATAGAAATTAATGCACGCTTAGTTGTCGCTTTGCCAAGCATAAGCACTACAGCTGTGTCAAATTCTTACCATCCACTGGAAACAAGACTAAGCCTGTACAGAACACTTTAAAATCCCTTACAACATAGCCAGGCAACAAAATGCGTAATACAAAACAGATTTCAAGAGCAAATAAATGGACAAGCTTATCAGAAGTTTGCTGAGCTTATATATTTTTTTTTTACAGAAAAAACCAATGCTATATACCATGTATATTGCTGTAATAACATCTTGTGCAGTATGGATATTTAAAATACACATGATGTACTGAAAATGTAAATTATCATAACTACACTTCGCATGAAATAAATATTGTATTGTGTGTAAGATGTTGGCATTGTGCTAAAGCATACTGCAAATAAAGTGAATATGATATTTAATATATATAGGTTCATATCAAGTTTCTCTAAAAATAATATAAAGTCTCTCATTCAAGACGTCTACAGGGAAAAAGCAGAATATTAATTTTCATGGTACTCCATTCCAGTATTTCCATAAGTATTATGTGTCTATGTCTACATAAAACTGTTGCTACATACTAGGACCACTATAGCTGAAAATGTTCCATGAATTGAACAGGAATCTTTCCATCCCAAAAGTGCCAAGTATCAGGTCACCTCAAATGGATGGTGAAAAGCATAATTATGAGCACATTTTAATATCTGCAATGGATCCAGCTTCGAAAGGCTTACATTGTTTGTATGTTATATTCCAGTTATAAATAAAATTTTAAAAGGTGCTTTATATCTCAAAAAGAATATTAAAACTTGAAAGTAATACATATGTTTATTAAGTTACCATGACATACTACATTGCGGAGGTGTATATAATTGTAATGGCCAAAAAGCCCATATTTACAGAGTGTGAAATTATGAATTACTGTTTTCTTTACTCACAGCATTAGTTTAATTGTACTTTCACATTTTCCAGCAAAGTTTTCACGGAGACCAATAGTCTGATAAAACCAAGTTAAAACCAGCAATCAACACTAGGCCTTTTACACAAGACAAAAAATTACAAAAAAATTAAAAGATGCCCTAAAGTATGCCCTATAACATAATCTGAAATAACACCATCAGCATTAAAATAAGCAGTGACAGTCTGTGACCCCAAAATATCAAAACTGGAAAAAATGTCAGGGAACCCTCTTCAAGGAGACCTATGCTGTTTTCTCCTGATCCTGCATTTTTAGCCAGTCAGATTCACTCCTAGGCTTGTGCAGACTGTTTCTTCAACCCAGGCAGTTGATCTAGTATTTACACTAGCTCCAGCTACCTGACTATGGCCTGTCTCCAAAATAGTTTTGCACCCAGTTCCTTTTTGATAGATAACCGTGTCCTTATCCTTTTGCATGTGCGCAATCAGCACAGGTAAGGTGACTTTTACTTATCACAGTATCACTCAGGTCGCCAGGTGGTCTTTAGTCCCTCTACTCAAAGCAAGGTTAACACAGAATACATACCAAGTTGCTCAGGACTTTGTCCACTCTTAAAAGTCTCTAAGACATAGGTACTGTAACCTCTCTGGCTATCCTGCTCCAGTGCTTACTCTTATAATGAAAGCATTCTCCTTGTACCATGTCAGAAACTCTCATGCTTCAATTTATGGGCACTTTCTCTCTTTCTCCTATTGTGAGCTTCTGTAAAGAGCCGGGCTCTGTCCTCTTAGTAATCCCTAAGGTCTCCTGAAACCTCCTCAGATGAACAAGCTGAAGAAACCCAGCTCTCAGCCTCCCCTCATAGGGCAAGTGCTCCAGCACCGACCATCTTTGCATCTATTTGCTGAAGTTCCTCCAGTTGACCAACATTCTTTCCTCTACTGAGGGGCCCAAACCTGGATGCAGTGCTCCAGAAATGGTCTAATGAATGCCAAGGCAAGGTGATTAAGCACTTCCTTTGATCTAGTGATTACAATCTTATTTTTACAGTTTAATACCCTGTTATACCTCATCACAGCCAGGTGGGACTCATGTCTAGTTTACTGTCCACAAGAACTCTCAGGGGCTTTCCAGAAGGGTTGCTACGCTGTTAGTCAGTCAGTCCCCAGCCTGCACTGATGCAGGGGGTTAGTCTGTCCCAAGTGGGGGACTTTACATTTGCCCTTCTCAAATATCATGAGGTTTCTGTCAGCATATTTGTATAGTTTGTCAGGCCCATCTGAACAGCAGCCCTGCTCTCATGAATAGCCACTACACCCCCAAATAGTGCTATCTGCAAACATCAGGTTGCTATCAGAGTGTCTTCTGACTTATCCTCCAAGTCACTGATAAAATATTAAACAGGATCAGTCTCGGGACAGACCCCTAAGAAACTTCACTTGTCATCCGATGCAGACCATGGATGGAACACTTCAACCAGCGATCCAGCTAGGCATTCCCTCACCTAATAATCTACCCATCTAGAATGTAATGTCCCATTTGTGATACAAAGATAGGAGACCATATCAAAATCCTTGCTAAATTCAAGGTGGATGACATAATCCACTATGAAAATCTGATTAATTATATGCATAGTATTCTGCAACAGAAATATTTTAACATTGTGTTTTCAAATCCATTTGTGTATTCCTTCCAGGTGACAGCTGCTCTAACTGATAAGGAGCTCCTTTTATGAGCTGCATCCCATCAACCGTAGATCTTGTGCAGTCTAACACTCTGATTAAACTACTTCACCTCATGGTTTCTGACAGAACTAGGGAAAAATCATAAAATACATCTGAATATTCACTGAAGTTCAGAGATTAATTTCATTTGGATACTCCTCCAGCCCTCTGGTGACTACTTTTCCAAACATGTGGGTGATTGAATTTTCCTGAATTGCTACCAGAAAGCCGACTGTGTGCTTGCACACTGGTGTATTGATAGCAGGGATGGTATGTTTCATCAGGGACGGGACACAGCTTGAAGTATGGGGGAGACGGAGATTTTTACAAAACCAGCGGCAGACTCCTGGAATACAAACTAAGTAGTTAATTCAAGATCCACATTTCACACATTGAAGCATTTACTCATCTGCAACTTGCCTACAATCCCCCAGAACATTTAATCACATTCATTCTCAAAAACCTACCTACATATTTAATTGGTTGATGGATCAGGGCCTTAACTGAACAGGGCAGAGCTGTGGTGCAGTGGAATCACTAGGACACCTGGGGCTGTAGGACTCATCCAACATTAGACATCCAACATTTGTAACAAAAGCATATATCTCAGCTAGTTACTATGGGCCCCCTTCATAATTAATGGAGAGAAATAGACACTTCTAGGGTGCAATTCATCAGTCTTACTTTAAAGATCTGCTTTAGAAGAGATGAATTGCACCCATCAGGTGCGTATTTTTTGCTGCTGGTTGTAAGGGTGATCAAGGTGGATACCTCAGAAGCAACATCTATATTTGAATCCTGCCCCACAGAAAGCCTCTGAATGGACTCAGGGGCTATAGAAAAGATTCTCAGCAACTTGTAGGTTGCCTCTGAGTCTTGTTCTGTTCCTTAATTCCCAGGCTGGGTTCCTGCCTCCCACATTCTGATCTGTGGTTCTCGGTACAATTTCCATTATACATACCCAAGTATCTGTCCCCATATACCCTGACAAGCCTGCTCTTTTTCCTGTCCTGTCACTTCAGATTTAAACCCCCTGACTTACGTCTGAACCTGTGTTAGGCTTTTGCCTTGCTCCTTAGGCTAAGGATATACAAATGCTTCATCTTCTGGGCTTCTCACGTGACTTCTGCATAGACACTTTATCCTAGACAGGAGCATTAAAACTTCTTCCCAATCCTGACAGTGATCTTTCTTAATCACAGGCTCCAGCTTGTGCTTCCATCCCATTTCCAGCCCAGTTTCACAGCCCTGTCCACCCATGTCCTAGTTATAGTAATTAGCCTGTCAGCTGTTGGAAAAGGGTTAGTATTTGCCACATAACTTCTGTGCAGTGAATTGCTTACTACTAGCAATATGATTCAATGAATATGACTACTAAATGATACTTAAAATAGAAATATAAAGGTAATACAGATCATTGATGGAGCAATGCACTTAGTGGACACCAAGCATAGGGAAAATCCTGAGTATTTCGATGTCTGTCTATGAATGATATGTAGCTACTCCCATTCAGCTATTGACCTTTCCCTGAAACCCTTCAGTCATTTTTTAAAATAGCCTCATAATTTTTTTATTTTCCCAACCAAAGTCTCTCTGTGGTCTTCTTAACACCCCTTCTTTAGTATTTCTCCACCACCTAGTATCAGTAACAGAAGCTGGGCAGAACAGAGCACACCATATTCCCTGAGCTCAGCAAGCACGTTACCCCAGCCAAAGCTCTCCCTAGGAATCTCATGGATGTGGATTATTCTATATACTCAGCCTGCCAACTGAAGCATCAGTTTTTCCAATAACAAGATTCTAATGAGGAGCAAACAAAATATGGATAGGTTCAGCCAGACTGTAGTTTTGCTACTACTACTACTCATTTTAGTAGTGACGTCTCCTTACAGATAGCAACTGGGCGCTGAAACCCTCCATATGCTCAATAGAACCGCCACTTAATACACTCCTAAAAATACTGCTGATACAAATTTTCTTTGACTACATTTAAAATGACAGAAGAATTTGCCACAGTACCTAACAGAAAATCCTTATTTTTTACTAACTCTTAGGGTAAACAGATGATACTAAATTACGTAGAATTACAAACCAAAGATAAATCAAATTATTTGTCTATTAATATTATCTTTTTTCATTAAAAACCCAATCAGATCGTTAAAAGCAACTGCAATGAAATACAAGGGATGTGAGTACAGAAAGACACAGCTTCTCCATCCTTGCAAGTGTTAATACAGCAATAATAATCCATTCTTCACCCTCTTTCTACCCTCAAAATTGCATGTATATTTGCTTTTCTTTGGCTGACCAGTAAACTACTAAACACAACTCATAAAAGAATGGTAAGCATTAATAAATGGGAAACTAATTGTTAGAAACAGCTCAACTGCACAAAAAAATTTTGCAAGCAGCATTATCCTTTCTAGCATGCCTTTTTTCATTAGCATCCAAAGGGGCCCTGCTATTGCCCTTTTCAAACACTTGAGTATGTTAATGTCCATAATGGTGACCTAATCAGTTTAGGTGTATCATCCAAACAGTTTCACAGAAGCAATTGAGAGAATGTCATTGAGGACTTGCAAATATAGTGTGCTTCAGCATGTCTGCAGAGCAGGCCAGGGTGTGACGGATGGCAGCAACGTTACACTCCTTCTCGAAAGCTACTGATCTCCTGCATAAAATCACATTCTACAACAAGGTTTCATTTGGTATTTAAATGGATAAAGCATGGAAGCAATGTTCGATTCAGCTCTGGTAGGAGCTGTGAGATATTCTTCACATAAAAATCTCAAACTTTGAGCTTTGGTTCAGAAGCTATACTCACAAAATAACCTTAATATAGTGTTGGCAAAATACAAAACTCTGTAAAAATATGTGCTTGAGTCCTTGAACTGTGCATGACAGAAAATGTCTTGCATGTCAATTAAATTGTTACTGAATAGAACATAGAAAATAACCTGTAGTACCTTTATGTTTTTTATCTGATTTAAAAAAATAGTAAGAGAAGAAGCTATGGAAAAGACCTGGGATGACATTCTGATTTTATAAAAAATGCTGAAGAATCTAGTATTGATTTTAAAGTGAGGAATAAGGCCAATGTGCAAAGCACTTTTACTTTATTTTGCCAGCAAGGGAATCAAAATATTTGTGTCACTAATAAAATCACTAAAGGTCAAAGTTTTAACCAAGAAGCATACTACAGTCTCTTATCTTGTGTACGTAGCTAAGAAAAACCAGCACTGCACAAATGAAGTTTCTTGATGAAAGTTCTCCCACTTTCAGCACCCCACTAATTTCTTCAAAACATGTTTTGTAATGAGAGGAGGTGAAACTAAATGCAGAAACAAATGTTCTTCCCACCTCATTTGCTTAGAAAACTTGCCCCTTAAATTAATTCAAGTCCATCCCAGTAAGTATAGAGATTTCTCTTTAAATACCATGTCTTTTAATCATTGGTGAGGAAATAAGAAGAAACATCAGACAATAATATATTTATAAGTGACAACAATAACAATGAAATGGAGTCACCACAATGTGAAAATGCCTTTCCAGGAGACCCATTATTTAAAATACACAAGACTTGAAATTATTTTTCTTATCTTGGCTTTATTTATGGCTCTGCATTCGTTAATGCAGGGGATGTTTGGATTGAAGGAAGCCATAGGGGTAATAGCAAGTGGAATCACTGTGATGATGATAATGGCCTGTACCTCCATTGAGTTTCATGTATTGCTTTTATGGTCCTAAAATATAATTGTTATATTTTGTGTTTTTCAACTTAGATCATCTGAAACCTCTTGTGGGATGGGATGCAGCCCATCCAGCTCCATGCTGTGGAGTGTTAGCACAAAGACACGTAGGCAAGTTTGAAAGATGCAAGAGCCAGCTGTAGCAGAAGTGGAAGACTATGGAGGATGGAAAGAGCCTGTCCTGGTACCTTTTCACCCACATCGGCTGTGGGATGGCCAAGCTTCATCCCAAGCAATCACAGTGAGAATGGCCTAACAACCCATGGTGGTCAAACAGGGTCCTGTATCTATTAACTGCTTTCTCCCCCTTACACTTGTTTTTTCAGAGAAATTCAGGATCTGATGAGTATACCTTATGGCCTTCAGGGCTGTGTTTCAGCTAGTGGTGTAGCCTTGCAGTAGATCTGCAAAATAAACCACTTATTTGTAAGATTCAGCATCCAGACTTATTTCAATATATATTTCAATGGGAGATTAATTTCGACTGGTCCTTGTATAGCTCAATGCCTGTTTGCAGTCACTGTGCTTTCAGTATGCTTCTGGAGAACATATTCCAGTTTAGTTTCATCCTAAAGAAGTCCTGTTTGTTTTCTCCAAGGTGACTACATGATGTGAACAATCCTCTTTTAAAATCCATATACAATTACACTCCAGGCTACAGAAGAACAGTTTTAACCAATTTTTTTCATTTTGCAGGGAAGTGAAACTAACAGAAATGCCAGTGGTCTGTTTTGCTGAAGTTTTTATTTAATTTAATTTGAACCACTTGTCAGGAACTACATTTTTTGCTAACAGTTAATTTTAAATTAGGTCTTCATGATGCAACAGAGATGAGAGGTAGGTAGGTCCTAGTGTTGACTTATAAACAAGGTGGTTTCACCCCCGACAACACTCTCTCTCTTCTCTGTCCATCGCCTGTGCTAGTGAAAGGCTCATGCTGTCTGGGGCCAAATTTCTCCATCCAAAATAAGACCAGAGTCTGTAGCCAGTTTGCCTGGGAGGGAACAGCAGGCTGTGAAACAGCCGAGTGGCAAGTAGGTCAAACAGCTGTGTCTCCAAAGGTCCAATACCTTCCAGATGTACTGTCTGGTTCCTTCAACAGCGAAGTGGTTACATACAATGATTTAGTTCATTCTGCTCTCCTATAACATTTCAGAAACCAAAATAAACCCTACCTTTACTTGAAAGTTCAAATCATACTTAAACACATTGCATTTAAACACAAGCTTGAGACTTGAATTTTCAACTCTTGAGAGGCATTCTTCTGTAAATGAAAATCTGAGCTGTTTTCAACTGGCTTAAATGAGCATAGCTTCTAGGCTTTGTATAAAAAACAAACAGTTAAGAAAAAACTACCCTGGAAAGTATACTCTTACCCCATGGTAGTATCCTACCCACGTGCTTGTCTTTCACATTCTAGTGAAGCACCTTACACTGTTAAACATATTTTTCATCATCTCTACTGCAGAGAATCAGTTGGATGCTTCAGTTCTCTCAGTGCTCAGTTGTTTTTATTCTTTCAGCTGCATGCTGTTATCATGAATTATCTGATTTCAAAGAACAGAAAATGTTCTTTTTTGTAATAAAGCTGTTAAAGCTATTTAAAATGTGTTTTCCAGATTATCAAGCTTTTTGTCACATTAGAATTTTGCTTTAACACAGATAAACCATAGTTTCATCAAGTTTTATCTTGCCCAAGCTGAGCAAAGGGCAGGCTGACTCACTGACAAGTAATAGAAAGCAAAGCTTTTCATCTCTATGTCACCAGCAGAAATTCAGCAAAGGTCATCACTGATAACCAACTGAGTTTTTGATGGCCTTATGAAATTAGCTGATGGTCTTGGTATAGTGACTAGTGGACAGATGTTCTTATTATAAAAACTATTATACCAATTGATAAGGTCTCTTGCTCAACTCAACAGAGAAATGAGGAACTGAATGAGGCACAGGTGCTCAACCACTTTCTCACATCAACAACTGGCACCTGGAAAATAAGTTTAAGGGCATATTGC
>NW_010269040.1:17124-43231 GCF_000690775.1 Eurypyga helias
GCTGAAAGATTTCAGAAACTTAAGCTATTAGTCTATTACCTTGGTTAAATGCCATGTTATTCCAATTTTTGTTTTAGGAAAAAAAAAAAAAAGAAGAAGGAAAAGATACTGACTCAGTCCAAAATTCAAATTGACCTAAGCAGTCAGGGCAAATTAAAGCATTCCACAGTAACACTGAAAATAATGGGTGCAATAATATATGATTGAACAGTATAATTTTATAAGCTTCTACTAGTATCAAGTTCTTGCTGTTCTGATGTATTTTCCATGTATATCTTTTCCAGTAGAAGCCGAGACATTCATGTCATATAAGAAGAGACATGCTATGGAGTTGCTTGCTGAGGCTGGATTTTAACTTCTATTTAAAAGTAGACATCTTCATTAAAAAGAATGAAAAAAAACCCTTTATTTGTCTCCCTTTTTCAGGCACAAATTTCTTCTGTTGCTGTCAAATGGAATTTTAAAACATTTATTTCTGCTTGCCATGTACTTACCATTGGAAGTTATTTTTCAAGTTAATTTTACCAACTGAGTTAATTATCAGCCCTTTCAGGCTAATTTAAAAAAAAAAAAAAAGTCTAAAGAAAGATAGTGCCAAGTTTGGCTCCGGATGCCAGAAACTCATTGCTTCTTCCTGAAACAAGCAGAATACATAACACTTAAGCAATTTTTCCTGCACTGTACTTAAACCAGGTTTCCCCAGGGCTTACAGAACTTCTGCATTTAGTGGAGACTATTAGTTCATTCATCACACACATGATATAAACCACTCTGTTACGTACCTTCAAATCAGAACAGATAGAAAAGAAAGAAGGAAAAGAGGTGCACACAAAGGTAACGGCGCTCACTGAAGGACATGTTTTTAACGCTTGGCTGTACAAAAACATGTTCACACAAACAACTGTAGCAGCAATTACTTATGATTAAAAAACATGGGAATGTTGTGGTGACTTTGCATTAGAAGTCTAGTATATGTCAATTGTTTTATTCATGATAAACAGATCACTTAGTTGGAAAAATCCCATCTGCCTAGATATATCTCTTATTATTTATGAGAACCATGTTTAGGAATGCAGGCAGCACATGTGCATAATTAATCCTGAAGAGAATTAGACATTGTTTGATTCACAGCTGAATGCAATTAGCATTAGGAAGTTTACATATGTTGGCAATAACACAGATTAGCAACTAAAGTGCTTGTTAAAAAATTTAACCTGAGGCTGCTGGAGCAGACCTCTCTTAATGATGCTTTAAATGTTGTTGATGAAGTAATAATCAATTTTGTTTTATAAATAGTAAATCAAGAATTTAGGTCTAATTAGCTGTGCTACAGATCACTTCACTTACATATCCAATGTACATGTGATTTGTGCTGTGAACTTTCTTTGAGGCTGGTGTGCAAACAGTTGTTAAGGGAAAGATGTGATCCCTTCTGTAAAAAAAAAAAAAAAAAAGAAAGAAAAAAAAGTCACAAATGGGGAAGAATGAGATGTCTGTGGTGGGAGTGACTCCTTGCTCCTGGCACTTGAGAAGGAAAGAGCTTTTCCTTTGTTATTTCAGAGCTTTTTAACTGAAGGATGAAGAAACAATGCCTTGTCTGCCTTTTTAAAATATAATAATTAGATTATAATTCACAATCTGTGAAATGAAGCCCTCTAATGGAGAGGGAGGAGGAAGAGAGAACATAAGTGATGAAAGTGAGGAGGCAAAGTAAAATTGAGCTGTAATTGTTTTCACTTCAACTTTAAGAAGTTCAACATTAATTAAAATGTTTCTGCACCACTCACCACCAGATTGGCACAAAAGAGGGCTGGCTGGTATGTGCAGCTGCTGACTGGCAGGGATGTCAGCAAGAAAATTGCCAGGAAGGCTACAGCTACACACACACACACACACACGTTCTAATGAATATGTTGCAATTAGAGCAAGCAGTTCTGGTTTTGTTCAAGTAGCACGCCCATATTTCCTCCCAGGTAAGAAATTAATATTTCTTGAAACATCTAAAAGAGTTTAAAACTTATTCTAAGATATCTTTGCTGTTACTTTGTCTTAGGGTTTGCTTTGTTTTTCTCATCCTCAATTATATTTATTCATCTGTGAGATGTTTAGAGACACAAACTTCAGCTGAGCATCTACCATGCCCTGAGAGTCATCAGGAGCTGGATCTATGAGGACTTTTTCTCCTTAAGCTATATTGACTCCTTACCCTCTAAATATCTCTTCATGTGAGCAGGTACTCTTGGGGGATGTACTGTGCAGTCCCTGCAATCACCCTTCATACATCAGAAGAGCAGGAGAGCGTACCAATTACTACCAGTGAATTAAACTACAGGAGGTACTGCAGGCCCTGCTTCTTCCAGCAGATGCCTATGTGTCCCCACACTAAGCACAAGGATGTGTATGCCTATAGCTTCCAGTCTTCCTTTTCGGCAGGCTGGGAAGACCATCTCAGGATGGGCTGGATAGCCAGGAATATTTTAAAGTAGCTGAAAGAAGAGAGAGCAAGCAGAAAGCCAGAACTGATGGGACTTTGCTTGCCCCAGAGCCAAAAGACACTCATTTTGCATGTGACGACACAAATCATGCACTTCCTTACTCACTCACCTACACCACTGCCAGAGACTGTAAATAATCTTGAAATGGAGTCAGGGCTAAACTGGAAAAGGCACTTAGACTCCTAAAAATGGGAAAATGTGCTATCAGGCATTCAAGAATGAAAAAGAGCTCTCATCAGAGGAAGAACTTTGATTGGCTGCGTGTCCTTCGGGGAGGCATGGAAAAGAGCCGACAGCTCAGAGGATTTCCCTGATGAATGGCAAGCTCTGCCCATAGCTCCAGAGAGGAGCAGAGAAGGCTGAGCCTACAGGGAAAGCCTACACATGTGTGAAGGCTGAGTGGCTTCTTCTTGAAATAATGTGTTGCAAATTTGTAAGAGCTGATCAATCCCATGATTTAATATCTGTTATATCAGTTCTGTAAGCTGTCTGGGAGCTCACGATGCTCCCCTTGGTTGCTGTGACAGATCACACTGTAAGCATCACCTCAGTTTTTGTAGAGAAAAATAGTTGCCTGCATCCAAGCTTAATTCTCAGTATTATGTGCTTGCATGCCCTGTAAAAACAGATGAATCTAAAGTGACATGGCAAACACCCAGTGCAATTTCAAGAAATTTCCAAGGCATATTATTTGTTTATCTTTGTTTAGCTGATAGAGCCAAATGAAAAGAGCAGAATACCTCGTATGTCAGGAGACTGAAGTGAATTAATAGAGTGCTGTATCTCACAAGAAAGGAAGGAAGGAACAAATGAATGAATGAACTTTGACTTTTCTTAAGTAGACAGGGCAGCCAGGCTCTGACTGATGTTTACAAAAGTAGATGTGTTTGAAGCAGCACCATATGGAGAACTGGGAAGAGTTTAAGGATTAAGCAGGAAGAGCCTCAGGAACCAACAAAATTGAGAAAAACTCAACTCTAAAATACATTCATGACCTTTCATAAAGAATAAATTCTCATAAGCTAAAAAAGGGATGATTTCTGTGCAAGGTATATGAAAAAAATTAAGAAATAGGTCATAAAGAATATGAACAGAAGTAGCAGTTTGGATGCACCACAACAAACAGTTTCACTGCATCCAAACATTAATTATGACAATCTTGGGTAATGAGAGGAACTTTATTTATTCTCATGCTGTTCTTGCTTACAGATAAAGGAGCAGGTTGCAGGTCGCTAGGCTTCCTACCGTGCAGGCCCTGGCCTCTATTTAAGACTTTAAACCACAAAACCCTTAAGCAGATGCCTAGCTTCAGAAGTCTGAGTACTGTTAACTTAGATACTGAAATAGCATCCTCTATGTGTACTAATAAATCCATGAGTAACAGGATTGTTTATAATCACTTCTCCAGTCAAAAAAAAATTGAACCCATAACTGACAGGAATTTGTTGAAAATAAAGACTTTTCACTTCTACCTTTTTCTAATACATGTTTTACAAGGTGAATAACACATTAAAAAAGGAAAAAAAAGACTATTCTTTGCATTCCTTTTCTTCAGCTGATGCACTGTGATACTCTTTTGCAGTTCTCAGGTGTATGCACTTTGATAAGACAAAAATACCACCAGTGTAAACAAAGAGTAGACAAAGATGCTATTATTTGCAGAATAGCCATAGTATCATATTCCACTTTCATCTAATTATAAAAATGTTCATATTTTCTGTGAGAAATAGGAAGAGATGTCACAGTCTAAATTATTCTATGTTGGCTTTCGGAGGACAAACATTTGTTGTTGGCATCTATTTGATCTCTCTCCTAATTCTGTTACAGCAACTATATAAAACTACATTTTATTCTCCATTTCTGTGATCTTTCACCTAGATAAGAACCAACACCTGGAATCTTATCAAATTTTCTTTTTTCTTTACATCAGTGGCAAAAGTTGAAAAGGTAACACGAAAAGAAAGATGAAAAAGGAATGCTGTTCAAATTGAAGGGCTGCAGTTTCAAGTTTCAATCCTGAATCAAAACATCTCCGCCTCATCTTCTTTCTCAGTCATCACAAATGAAAAGTACAAAGAAGTACACAAACATCAGTACAATGCTGTGTGTGTACTTCTATCCAAAAATCACAGTTACAAAATTATACCTGACATATCAAAAACTGACAGTCACATCCTCAAGATCTTCTTCTGTTCTTTCCCATGGACCTTCTTTATTAATAAATCTGACACATAAAAAGCATCTGTATGAATAAAGTGTCAGTTACTGGAAAGACCGTTTTGATCTACTTCTTAACTTTTAGAAGTAATATTCTCTTTTTTATGAAGACAGGATCCGTTCACTGACTGCCAGCTTTCAAATGACCACCTCTTGAAGTTTAATTTTAAGTTTTAAATAAATATTGTATGCATGCAGAATAATTACGATGCTCCAGAGAGACACTGTATAATGACACTGATTCTTTTTTATCAAAAAATGCCAAACCCTTAAGGCAGCAAAGTCTGTATTTGCCACAGATACATAGAGGTTCATTCTACATGCTAAATTATAATAAGTTGTTCATGTTTCTGTCACTAAGTAGGTAGTGAAACTTCCATTGTAAACTTCAATTTTCAACTGTTTAAATCTTACTGGTAAAAACTGTTTTTTTTCAAACATTTGGTATGGCTTGTTTCAGCTGTGGAATAACTGTTCTATTAAAAATAAAAGATAATTCTGCTGTAATGCTGTGGAACTACTGAAAGGAAAGCATGTTGCATTTGCATACATCTTAACACTTATTACTGAAGCAAACATTGTCTTTTAGTAACAAATGTTCAGGACATGTTATTCATAAAATTATACAGTTATTTCAATATTAAAAAGAAACTGAAATCCCTACTTAAGTGTGCAAATGAACATTTGTGCATGTAAAGCAGATTTTATTTTTATTTTTATTGTATTTCATGTATCTAAATAAATGTTCTGATTTGATAATTAACCCAAAATTAATGCAAATCCATAGATAAAAAGGCAATAACATCCATAAAGATATAAGCAAACTCATTTGTTTACCCTGTTCTCTGATTTACTCCTTTAAGTTTGCAGACTGTTGTCAGGAAAGTGTGATTTCTTTTACTAAACATCTATTTGACCATTCATGTGTACAGATCCTTTAAAAAAGATGACCAATGTCTTGAGCACCTGCATTTGCTTTAAAACTGCCAGTTATGGTGTCACTACTATATTATCAATAATTATTGTTCTTAATAGTGAAGAATAACAATGCTATATATATAATATTAAAATTAATAATTAATCATTCTTAATAGCAATTACAGTAAAAACAGAATTATTTTACATCCTGATCCAAAATACACCTTTTGGGAGCTATCATCATGCTAGTATTCAAAGTCAGGTAGAGAAGGCTCTGAAGATTATAGTAAGCATGCAGAAAAAAATTTCCTCTGCAACCTTAGGTTTCATTAAGTTCCTTGAAAGATTCATTAATCTCATTTAAATGCAGATAGAAATTATTCATCTGATACTGTATCATATATTGATATGAAACTCCTACAGACTTTTTGGGGTGAGAGATTGGCACATTTGGAAAGCAAAGTCATTCCACCTACCTAAATATGTGGTTTATGGTAGGTGAGTATGCTTCTTGCCATTAAGGCCTAGCAGACTAGATGTTTAACTTTTAGATGTCTATTCTTAAAAGAGATGTTCCTACCTTATTATTTTGGGGTGCATGGTGTCATCAAACTAATATCCTAGCATTTCAGTAGTTATTCCTACACAAATAACCCAACTATGTTTAGTTGGGTTAAGTTGATGTCTAACAGAAAACACACTAAACCAGGCTGAAATGTATCAACCAATATTGGAACTGTTTTTCCATTACATTTCATGTATGGTCGGTTCAAATGGTTTTGTTTTAGTAAAGCCATGATCCAAGAGCCTCCTGCCTCAAAAGGCTCACAGAAATTCTCTCCTGAAGGACATATCCTCATATGGACAAGAGTCTTTCTCCAGTGAAGCTCCTTTCCTGTGGTCTTCCCATTCAATCCACATTTAAGGTCCAGAAGGACTCACCTCTCTCCTAGAAATTCTTCAGGTGCCAGGACTATGCCAAAAGCATGCCATGCAAAATTTGTTGCATGGAGAGTGGGATTCATCTCACTTACTGTGAGAGTTCTCCATGAGTTAAGCAACTAGACTCCTCCTGTATTCATCGAGAGAATGGACATATCTAGAGAGTGATTCATTTGGCTTATTTTCCCCATCTATCTTGAGATCAGATTAGTCATAGTCTAGAACTGCTATTTGTTTCCACTGATTACAGAGATAATATAAACTTTTCTTGGAGATGCAGATATCTGTATTAAGGACCTCTGCAATAAATTTTAGTAGTTTATAGCTTTTCCGTTTACAGCTATATTTGCTTAATGTTTCATGCAGTGTGTTTTTCCATCACATGTTTTATGTTTCTCTGCTCAAGACACAGTCTTGGTGAGAACTGTTGTTTCATATGCAAGTAGACAAAAAAGGAATATCTCCTACATTCATCACCATGAGAAGACTTTTTACCTTTCTTTGCTCTAGAAATAAAAGGTTCTATTGGGTTTTCCAGATTAAAGTATTCTCATGAGCTAATGAAAGTATTGTGACTCAGCTTTTATCATAATTTTAAAGCAAAATTTCCCATTGATTTTATGAAAAATTGCTCCAGAAATTTTTTAATTATTTTTCCCAGGGTAGATTAAGCTGAACATCCTTGTTTGCAATTTTGTTTCTAAGATTCTCTTCATTATTAATTCACTTAGTAATCATTGCAATTATACTGTGTATTACTGTTTTGCTATTCATGTGGCTGTAACATGGATTTTTATAGGCCTTGCATTATAATTAAGCATACATTAATAGAAATTTAAAGCATGTTACAATTTTTAATAAAACTTGAAGGAGTGGTCTACTAAAAGTGAAAAGGCCTAATAGTGAAATGTGAACACTTCATCTTAAAATACATATCTTTACTTTTGAAGTTTCTGTAATTGAAGGTTTTCAGATTTCTTTGTTTGCCTGAATCCAGGACACTGACCTGGATTCAGTTAATGATGGACTGTCTAGTTATGTACCTCCTAAACAGAAGTACAGTGTAGCCTTACAAGATATTTGGTCAACAAGGGATCTGCAAGATAAAGATAAATAAGGCAGATAATACCCTCATAATTCTAGAAAGCTCTAGAAAACCAGTATAGGCAGTATTACAAGTCTGAGCTGAGTAACTTTCTCCCTGGGGATTTATATAACAGGGTTTCTAGGTAAGAGGCCATTTTCAGAAAGCACAATGATGTCCACAAGAATAGGTTTGGTGATTATCCATCACTTACTGAATTTACGCAGCCTAATAAATTCTCAAATAAATCCTGTTAGAAATACAGTCTGTCTCTTTAATGAAGTCAATAAGTTTATCAGCTACACCACACTTAACTGTTTTACTGAGCTGTTCTGGTTTATAAAGAAAAAAATTAAACAGGTACACTGTGTTCAGCCTCTATTCCAGATGTGTACAAGTGCAAAGGAAAGGTACCAGTGCCAGAGCAGTTCCTCTTTCTTTAAGCACACTATTTATGAATATTTATACATGAGCTAAATAATTCTCATAACTCCTCCAGTTAATGTGAAATATTTAGAAAAGGAAAAGTGAAGAACAACCTTTCCAAGCATATCCTAAAGAATGGTGATTAGGGTTGCTCCCCGGAAGACAGGAAACCTCCTGAAGAAGGAGGGGACAGATCCTGGGTTTTCCTGGGCCTAGTCAGAAACTGTCCAGCTGTGGGTTTGAATATGAAGGAGATAATTGTCTTTCACTAGTTTTGTGAAGTTAGCCCCAAAACAGAATTCCCAACCACAACTTTTAAGATGATATAACTTCAAATCAGACAACCTTACATTTCCCTGGAAGAGAGTTTTTGCCAAAACCAAACTATGCTTTTCTAGGCAAAAGAACTCAAAGACAAAGCAGTGATGTGATGACACTTCCCCCAGTGCTTTTCTAATAAGGTATAGAAACCAAAAGTCTTCTTGGCCTAAAGACATTCATATTGCAACCTAAGAGTAGAAACAAATTATTATTCCTTAAGGCTGCACGATTTACGCCAGAACCAAGACTGAACATGGTACAGGAGCTGGATTTGAGATCTTTGTGATTTTTGTCTTTCTTGGGGTTACTTTGGAAAATATCCATTTGGAGTCATTTACATTTATTATTTTGTTCATGCATTTCTGAAAGAAAGAAAGAGGGAATTCTGTAATGGGTTTTATCTTAATCCCATATCAAACACCCTGTTCCGAGATCAGGGTCACTTTCTAAAAATCTTTTCATGGTTTGAAGATGCTGTCTGCTGTCTTGTCTCAGGCCAATTCTAGTTATACCTAGGAGGAATCTTCCAGAAAATATAACATCATGTAGCAACAGAACAACATGCCCAAACCATTTCAAACCTCCTTACTGTATTTTTCACAGGCTTCATTATGTTAAAATAATTAAGAAAACATCATGAAGATTATTCAGTAACATATGAAAATGGGAAAAATAATAATGACTCAGTACAGATTTGTATTTTGAACCAAATTTATTTTTCACAGCATATTCTAAAACAAAATAAAGATTATCATTAATACACATAATTTTACATGCTAGATAAAAAGTAGATAGCTTAAGCATAGAAGAGTTTTGCAACTATTTTATTGTACTTTATGTTACATACACATTTAAGCAAAAGGAAAAAAGACAACAAGGAAAATATATGTGACTTTTACAAGTCTTCATCTTAAATTGTACTTGCTAAGCAGGAACTCCAAGTATATCTCAATACAGTGTTAGATACCTTTAAATGGTTTTGCAAGTAAAGGACACAAAATAATAATTTCCATACATCCTATGGTTGTCCAAATGTGCGTTCACGGTTTCTTAAAATGTTTTAAGGAATGTAGTATGGCTTACCCTATCTAAACTACAATAAATTCATTAGCTCTTTCATGGAGTGAAGAGTTTGTCATGTGAATATAGTATAGTTCAGTGCCTTAAAGAAATCAGCCTGTAAAGACCTATAGACCAAAGTGAAAAGAAAACTTCAATTGGCCTTCTTAAAAATTTTTCCCCTTAAAATCTAGATATTTTGTATGCCTAAGAAAACTAAGAAATTAATAAAAAATAGGTCATTAAACTTTAGAGTATAATAATTAAGCAACTATCTCCCTATGTGTCTTACCTGCAAATTAAAAAACCTAAAAGGAGGCAACAGTTAAAATGTATATTGTATATAGGGAACATAAATTAAACACATTCCTATTCTAAAAACCACATTTTTACATATTGATTACCACCTAGAAATTTCATTACTTTCTAGCTTTGTGTGCTTTAGTCAAGAAGTTGTTCCTTTTTTTATTTTTCTTCCTCTTTTCTGCCTCCAGATGTTAACGAAAGAAGCAGCATTTCAAGAAGAACAATTAGGTTGGTTTGTGACATTGGACTCCTTGGGGATAGTTTCAGAGCACTGCTGTAAGTAAGCCTGTAGGACACAGTTTCAAACAAACTACACTCCTACAAAGGGTTTTTTCTTTTTCCTGTGCCATGTAATGCACACAGGGATGTATGTATTCAGGACAAGGAAAGAAAATGAAAATGGAAGAAAAACAATAAACACATTTAATGTTGTTTAATGGAACT
Organism: Eurypyga helias; assembly: GCF_000690775.1. Classification (NCBI taxonomy): domain Eukaryota; kingdom Metazoa; phylum Chordata; class Aves; order Eurypygiformes; family Eurypygidae; genus Eurypyga; species Eurypyga helias. The sequence continues at coordinate 27,337 of NW_010269040.1, forward strand.
CTTGTCTACATGCTCTCCCCTTAAAAATGGCAATTTGTAAGTGCAAGTTCTTATCCTAAGGTATGTCTTAGTCTAGACTGAGGCAGGAAACTCTAGGTCAGACATAAGGTGATGGAAAAAATGCATTTGATTTATTCGTATCACCTAATGTAAAACGTGCATTTGAAGAGACTAAAAATCTCAGAAAGAATTTTTTACAACAGCCAATTACGTTCAGCTTTTTAATTCTAGCAATGCATTTGGAACATTTCCATTGTTCTAAGGGTTAAAAACTTCACCGTGACAATGACGAGCCTTATTACTCAGTCAAAGTAAATGGATCACCATATAACCTTTCAGAAATGTTCTTCCTTAAGCTATTAAAACATTCCATGCCCTTAGATGACAACAATTTCTCTGCCTTTTGAAATTTCTTTTCTATCCTGCAGAGTTCATAGAGATATGCTTGGTTAAAATCAACTTATATAAAACTATGCACTGTAAATTCTGACACTTCTGTTTGAATCTCTTTTCAAACACTTGTCTTTGCTCACCATAATAGATGTCAGTTCTTCTGATGTAGTTCAAGCATGAGCTTCATATGAAGACTCAGCTATGTCTATTGCATTTCTGAAGCTACTACTCACTGAAGTTTTGTGCTGTTTGACATCAAAGATAGGCAAGAATCACCTGCTGAGTTCACATGCATGGAGCAAAACATCTTCAAATCACTTGTGCTAGACAAAAGTTTTTCATATTAAGCTTTCACTGTCATGTGGACTTAAAGACAAATGTAGTCCTTGTTAAAGTTGCAGCATCGTCTATTAAACTATGCATCTGGGCCTCATGATTTATATAAGTTTTAAGACAAAAGATAATAATTTGGCTGATTTATATTTTGGCATCGATTGCAAAGAATCCTGTTGGGCAAAAAAAAAATTGTTTTTCATTCAATATGCAGTGATTTTGCTCAAAGGTAAAAACAATTCGAAAGCATGGCATGCTCTAGCTTAGAAAAAACACAGTGCTCTACTTTTTCAAACTTTAATAGCTGACTTTTTTTATCGATTTGAAATCAGAAGGAGGCAACAGTTAAAAAGTATATTGTATATAGGGAACATAAATTAAACACTTTCCTATTCTAAAAGTTCACAAATCTGTTTCTGAGTAAGTTTAATCAAATAGCATGCTGAAAAATAAATATGAATGTAGAAGAAAAAATACTTATGAAGGATCAAGAACTACTATATAATGGATGTGTGTCTAATGGATTCCTAATCTGTATAATAACAGAGCCATATTTTTTAATCACAATGACTCCAGTGATGACTCTGTATATAAAGCAGATTCAACATCAATATGCACAGGAATTAGATTCTGGAGCAGTTGTGTATGAAAAATGTTTATAATATTTATAATTAGTCCATGTTTAGATGTCACCAAGTAGACTTCATTAAGTGCAAACCAAAACACAACAGGGTGTGTGATTGTTGTGGGATAATCTAATACGTTGGGTGTGTCAGCTCAGTCAGCAGATGCAAACGTGGTTGCCAATTTTAGCAGACTGAAGATTTTAGTATTATAGAGCCTCCAGTGGTTTTTTATTCATTTAAGAGGCTTGAAATGAATTTAAAAGAAAAAAAAATGTTTTTCCCCTACTATTGTTTTTTCCATTTCCTTAGTATATGGATCCAAGGGAGCCAGGGTGCCTAACTCTTTCCAATCTCTACAGTTGTTCCATAACTGCAAGGTTAAAACCCTAGCAGGCCAGATCGTTAACTCACTCCTGACTATTTAAATTTTTTACCTAAATTAAATGCCTACATTAACACTTTCCATAATAATATGTTTCTTGTTTTAAATACCTTTATAATTACTGAGGACTTAAGTTATTACAAATTTGGAGTGTAGTTAGGTTGTACTAGGTGCTTATATGCACATAACAGGCAGTTTCAGAGCATGTTTTTATGTTTCATACATGGGTAATTCCCTTTAAGGACTCTACCACCTATTCCTTTATCACAGGAGGTGATACACACAGAGGTGTTCGCAGGTCTCATGCGTTCATCCTAGCACATCATACTAAGCACATTCTGCACTGAAATCGTAATTCCCTTTAAGGACTCTACCACCTATTCCTTTATCACAGGAGGTGATACACACAGAGGTGTTCGCAGGTCTCATGCGTTCATCCTAGCTCTGTACTAAGCACATTCTGCACTGAAATCCAAGCAGGTAAACTTCCCTTCCCTTCCATCTGTCCCCTCCTTAAGTCTTGTTTTCCACGTCAAATAAATCCAAACACGCAGGTTGTCAGGGAACCATGTCAGTCCCAGCAATAACTGTATACCACCTGTAATACTTCTGATATATCCAAAATCTTATGACACATCAACTCCCAGATGACAAAGCTCTGGAATAGACTCTCTCTTATTGTAGGATCAAATACCCAAACAAATCAGAATCTACCAGTGAGAGCCTCCTGAACCTTACAGACCATAATATGAACTTAATATACACAAATTAGGCACTAAGCAACACATAGTAGGAAATCTGGGGAGAGGTGGCTGAGAGAGAATACGGGTTACAGACTATGCTGGTTTACTTAAGACACAATAAACCCCTTGCCTTTTAGTTGTGTCTCCTTCAGATCTGTCAACATCAATTTAATATCCTACTCTTAACATGAATTGTATTCAATATGAGGCATTTCAAGGTGTGTTTAAGCCTGAGCTCAGAGTTAATTAGAAATGTGAAATATTGCAGGTGGAGAGAAATTGTTGTTGCACAGTTGGGCCCTAATGCAAAGAAATTCCTCAAACAGCTGACTGTTAAGAACTGCTCGATCAGTAAACCACAGTAAAAGAAAAACAATCTACAAATAAAATTAAAAAGCGGGATAACAGCTTCTCCAAAGCCTCTCTTATGGAAAGAAGGAAAAGACTAACCATGACACCAAATACCACTGTAAGATCACTAGATTGCCGTACTGGTATTAGATTTTACCATCTGTGAAGTTGCTACAGAAGTGACCTTTATATTTGGCTTTCGTGTCAGAGGAACTCAAATGAGACATTCTGTTATCAAAGAAAAAAAATTCAAAGACTGTCTTCTACCATCAGTTTTGCATTGTACAACTCTGATTTCCCCATACTTTACACAACAGAGACAAGTTTCTGTACACAGACATAGTGTGCTACCCAGATAAAATTTTTTTGCCTTTAATGAGCTTTTTACATCCGATCGTCGTAACATCCGAGTCCACAATACAAAGAAGAAGTAGGCAACACATTAAACTAAACTATCCACAAGAGAAAGCACAAAGCACCAGCAGCGGGCGGGTCAGCCATCTCTCATTTGTGAGGTATCAAAGGCTGTTGATAGATCTAATAAAATTACTCTGAACATCTGACCTTTGTCCATGGCCAGAAGGAATGCAGTTATACAACAGGGGAAGGGAAATCGCTGGTGACAAAATGTAGTTTCAAATAAACTATGCTTCTACTGGCAATTTTTCTTTATCCGCTATCATGCAATACGCAGAGGGATGTACAGTATGTACTTAGAACAGGAAATGAAAGTGAAAAAAATGGAAGCTAAAACTGACACTAACAATACTTAAATTGCTTAATGGAGATGCTGTGTACATACTCCCCCAGGCAACAAATCCTTCTTAGTGTTTAGAGCTTCTAATTGTACCGTATGTCTTAATAAACAGCAGGTTACAGAAACTGTAGGTCAGATGTTAGACAACAGAAGGATTTTGTCTATAATTTATTCAAAAGTTTGATTGTATCATCACACATTAGTAGGAAATCAAACCTCAGAGTTATGAAACTAATTACTGCCAAACATCTCTAACGTAAGTATGCATGCATGTGTGTGTAGGTAGATAGAAGTATATATATGTGTGTGTTTATATATAATATATATTATGTATGTTATATCTTTTATACATACATTTTTATATACATATGTGTAGCTGTTTTCCTGAGGGCTGAAGGCATCACCAACACCATGCCCCAAGCTTTTCTCATGTCTGTGTTCTATTTATTTCATAAGTAGCACAAGAAATTAACATCAAGATATTTCCCTTCGGAGGAACAGATTATGAAATTTTCTTAGATTTTTCTTATTTTGAAACCTAGAACATGCATCGAAAATACATTGGACATAGCTTGTCTGCTCAAGCAGTTCTCTACCCAGCTTCCCCCTCTCTTTTGCTAGTTAGGCAACAGTCCTGTAATTAGACCAAGGACCTCTCTTGAAAAAGGACTCTGTACCAGAGGATCCTATACAAGATGAACAGTTAATATTACAAGCTGTTTAAAATACCTCCAGCTTCCTTTTGTGCAGACATGCAGAAAAGAAATGAGGTGGGGCAATACCAAAGACCCCTTGGGTTCTCAGCATGCTCTTCCACAGGTTTGCATCTTTCCATGCTGCTAGGCTTGTGCCCGCTGCCTCTGGAAAAGCTGTGTCCACCTTGTCAGTGAAGTACAATTTTGATACCCTTCTAGGTTATTTAGAGGGAGGTCCTTCACTCAAGCTTCCAAGCTCTCTGGGTACAAGAAGCTCCAGTACAGTCTCAAACCTCAGATAGTCTAGACACACCAAGCACTTTGACAAGCAGATATCACAGGAGTCATTATCACTTCTGGGAATGCTGCCTTCCCATTCCAGACAGGGATGCTGAAATGCCTCTCATTAAACTGTGCACCTTCCTGGATGTAATGTGGATTTATAGCACCAAGTAGCTGATAGGAACGTGTCAGGCTGATGACTGAAACATGTACTTTCCACCCTGTAAGGAACACAATATTTATAATATTAATAAACCTTTTGTGGCTTCGTATAGCACAGCTTGAAAAGCCTAAAGACTAAGTAGCTGCCCCATTACAGTATCAGAGAAAAAAGAAATGGTGGAAAACCACAAATTCCACTATTTTCATAAATTAAAGGTGAAGCAGAAACCTTTGGAGAAAAGCTACTTTTCCAGTCCTCCTAAGGTTTTATTTCAGTAAGGCTAAGAAGAGAGGAAAGCTAAATAGGCCTATTGGTTTATTAATTGGAAAAAAGGTTTCATGAAACTATGTAACTTTTACGATTTTGCTCTTAAATCAAATGAAATTTAGAGCTACCATGGAGTTTAGTTAATTGCCATAGGTTGTTTCTACAGAAAATGTCTCCATGTCCACACTAAGAACAAAACCAGAGCTAACCAAAATCAGTGAACTCAAGGAACAAGATCTTTTTAAAGGAAATCTTCCAATCCCTGTCAGGGGGTGGTGGCAGAAGATACCTGTATTTTTCAGAGCACTCTGATGGCCGACATATCCACCTGGAGGAGCTGACAGCATGATTCACGAGCCAAAGGTCTGTCATCACAACCAGACCCCTTTTAACCAGAAAATGCCAATTCAACTTGCGCCAACAAGTCAAAGCTCTAAAGACCAGAACATAAATAAATAAATAAATAAGTAAGTAAGTAAATAAATAAATAAATAAAGGTTTTATATTGAAAATAGCTACAAAACCAGTCAGATTACATAAGAAATACAGGGTTCTCCACACCAAACAAGAAAATCTGTTGACATTTCAAACAATCATTTCATTTGACAAAATAAGCAAGTAATAAGCAAGTAATAGGGAGGATATTGATAATAAAAATGTACAACTTATTCATTCAAACATATCTGCTAAGCTTGTAAGGAATCTTAATTATTGTTATTCTGTGAAGTATACATGTAAAATACATTCAAAATGGGAAAGGAAACATGCCATAAAATGAAAATTTTTAACAACAAAAAAAAAAGATTTTAGAAGTTTCTTTTTGAGGTCTTCCTATGGAAAATTTAAGTGAAGTTAACATACTTTTGTTTAGTGTTCGGTTTTGGATAAAGAAATGCAGGATATCCTGCACCTTTGTTTATGTTTGGTTTTTTAATCAAAAATCTTCCATGAAGAACAAAACCAAAAATTGATTATTTCTTTTGAACAGTCACTGCCTTATAAAAGTAATAACTAGAATCTCTGGATACAAAGAAGAAAGAAATGAAGGAAAGAAATATATTTTAAACCAAGAATGAAAAATTAGTCTGAAACTTACCACCAAGAGTCAAAAATTCCTGTTCCTTATCTTTTATTATGATGATATGTAATCTTAAAACTCATGAAAAATTTTCTTTGGCTATTTTAACTTGGTTTTAATAGATTACTTCAACACTAAATTCATAATCCCAAGAGAATTAATCTCCCTACTTCAAAAAAACCTCGTTCTGTGTCTATATTTGTTATAAAGTGTTACTAAGCAATGAGTCTTTACATTAAACCTGCCTCAATTCACCCACCACTATAACTTCTCTTCTTGTCCATTTGAATGTACAAAGAAGCCATGGGGTGCAACAGTGGAGAGATTTGCCATAGTGTTCTGTAAAGTTCTACCAAAACAGTCGATATATATTTAGAGTAGTCTTTTCATTAACTGCAGTATTTATCAAGGACCTAACACTTTTAAAAGTAGAGCTAACTATTGTTACTTATTGCTGTCATTTATTATGGGAGGGAACCAACAATTTGTCATTAGACACTACAACCACTACTTATTGTAAAATTATGAAATGTGGATCACCCTGACAAGTATACAAGACTCAGAAGGTCATAAAAAAGACTTTTTTTTCTTATTTAAATTCAAAATGAAAAAAAGCTGTGACCTGGTTACAATTAATACAAATACATGAAATAGATACCTAATGGAAATACCAAGAATTAAAATAAAAATTTGTGTATTTTCATCATAAATAGATATAGACACATACCATTGGGCAAATCTAATATTATCCCATTCTTTAATAACACATCTTTCCTTGGAGTTTGAACTCTATTTCTATCTTTATCATCTGCTGTGTATTCTGTTGATGAGCCGGAAAAGGAAGTACACTGACTCTGGAATAAAAATAAAACTTTATATGTAACCAAGAAGTTACTGGAAAAACCGCCATGCAAAATATGACCTGTAGTGGAGCAGTAAAGCTATCTCACTATTGTAAATACATACCCTGCAGTGTGTCAGTGGACACCCTTTGCATCCCATTCTTGGAATTCATTTGTAGTAGCAGCAACGTAAGATCATTTGGAAAGACAATTCTGCTTACAACATATTTTTTTTCTACTCTTTTTCCACACTGAAGATAATACCATGTGTAGTGATTGAAAACAGAATCCATCTTATGACTCAATCTGACATTTTCATTCTTTTATATATCAACCAGAGAACTGCAATCAAATATTGGAGCAGATGTATCTATAGGCCTAAGCTGAACAACCACAAAATATCAAATCATATGGCATGCATTACATCAAAAAAAGAACTACACCTAAGGACTAGAAACACGTTCAAAAATGACAGAAAACAATTTTTCTCCTCATCTTTATCACTGCTTTGCAGAATCGGTGCCCTGATTACCTTAACATTTGTTATTGACATTGAGAGAGAAAAGTCATCCTTGCAAGGAACTTCTCTCAGCTCTGAGAAACGTAAAGGCTACAACTAAAGCAGTGGTCTTTTCCCCAGCATTTACTATTTTTAACAGTGGAATTGAATGCTGTCCAGGATGCTGGATCTCTTCTCATAGTGTGTTTCACCCACACTCAACCTGGACACTTCTGCTTTTTTTCCATAATACGAGGAATGTTCACAACATGTTGGCTGCCGCACATAAAATCCAGACATTTCAGATACTCTATAACAAACACGCGGGAAATTAAGACAGCTGCATGGAAAGCATAACTTGTTCTATCAACTGAAAAGAAGCTTACAGACAGCTGGGAACACCTCCTCCTTGTTTGCAGAAAGGTTTCTCAGGACAGAGTGTTCAGCATGGAGGAACAGCGTATCACACAGTGAGATGTTCACCACAAACCTCAGAGTGATGAAATATGAAACACATATGCTTCTCAAGGAACCCACATATGAAACGCAGACAGAAAACAACAGCATCAGTTGTCTTAATAACACACTTCCTATCTCAAAGACTGGCAAAGCAAAGAGAAACAGTTTTGTAAAAGAAGTGTTATGTCCACATGTGCCATCTGTCAACATCTGCTGGTGTATCCCAAAGAGGTCAAGTGTGCTGCAATTTGAACATTTTTGTATTTCAACACACTGAACCACTTTCAAGAGTAAGTTAGCACCCCTCTTGTGTTGAGAAGATCTGTCCAAATGGATACTTTCCCACTGGTTTTAAAAAAGTGAGCAAAATAAGAGAAAATCGATCTTGACAGCAGCCATGCCCCAGTGATCTGATATACCTGAGACTGTTTAGACCATCACCACTAGGCCTTTCTCATGAGGAAAATACGTACAAATGATGTAATCACCATTAGGCAGGCAAAGAGTTACAGCACCATCAGACACTGTCATTACTGTAGCTCTGCAATTCCTTAGCAAAGTGGACACAGTAACATAGGAATCATTAAAAAATTATGCTCCTTATAAGATAGTGTCTGAGTAATTCATAATCAGTTTAGAATTTGTCCTGTAACCACTACTGTCTGGTGGGGAAATACACTAATTTTTTTGGGGGCGGATGTTTATTAGAAATAGGACAGGAAATAATTAAGTGACATGTCCTAGGCCAATTGAGCAATCTGGGGCATAATGGAAAACTGAACTCAAAGGCTTTGAACCCCAGGCTCCATACGATAATCAAAAAAGGTCTTTCTTGTTTAATATTAATATTTCCAGTGTACTTGGGGAAGTGATTAGGAGGAACGAACAATTATGCAAGCATCAGGAATTGGAAACATTCATGTAAGTAAATGGCAAAAATTTTATGACCAGAAGACACTGCAGTTGCTGTTACAGATAATGATACTGCAGCTGATCCTGACACTGCTGAGTGGGGCGTAATGTCAGTTCTGGATGAGGAGCTATACTGCAGCAAAGATTCTGATCATGAATCCCACGATACCATATCAGCATTTAACAGTCCTGGCTTTCATGCCTAGGAGACAACTGACTAAAATGGCAAGCAAGGAATCAGTGAAATCATTGTCAACTCTATTTAACATGTTTTAAGAAAAAAGACTAATTATTATTAACTACTGATCAATTACACAAAGACATGGGAAGGTAAATCTAATCTTCAGGAGAAGACATATACCCTGCATTTACAAATACATGTTTGTTACCTTTAAGCTAGATTTTTGGTTCTGTCTAATAGTACCTTTATTTTGCAGGTTTAATCTGCCACAGTTTTTGCTGTAAATCCAAAGCCATGAGTAAAAAATTGAGGTTTAGCTGCATTGAGAAAACAACTAAGGTTTCCTTATAATTTCAATAGAAAAATAGTCACAGCACCAATATAACCAAATAATGAGGGACTCATTTACAGGTAATTAAGACCATCACTCCTCTTGGTATCAAAATAAGGAGATGCCATGCAGTCCCCAGCTCCCTTTGTAGCCACCCCTGCAATAACAGTAAATATTTCCCTTCCTTTTGAGCTTTTGATATTGCTAGTTAAATACTCTGTTCTTTTCTTTTTTGGATCAGTGTCTCATCTCTGAGAACCAGTCTCACTCTTGAAATATTTTTCTCCCATTTCTAGATTTTATTATTACTATTATAAACAATAATGTCTAATAATACAGAACTAAGTTAAGTTCCATAGTACTAGAGAACACTAGTACACTCCATGTGCATGAGCTTGTACAAATGCACAGAAAAAGTAGTCTGCTACTTGTGATTATTCAGGGATAATTCATAATTAATATTGTGTGAACAGAGACTTTTGGTTGCTTATGGTATGTGTTCATTTTGATTTTTTTTTCATTTAAAAAACATTTAATATCAATGATTATTTCAACATTTTGAACAAAATCAACACCTTTAATTCTGATTCGGTAAACACCCCTAGGAGCTCCAGAAGAGTTTCCAACAAAATAAAGTAGACCCCATACCTAAAAGGTTCTACCTTTTACCTCTCTAGACCAAGAAAAAAAGGTAGTGGAGCCATCTAAAATACAAGCCATTACATTTGTTTTATACACCAGAATGCCGCAAAAGAAGGCACAAGTCTAAATTTTTTAACAAATCCTTTGCGGTTCACCTTTAAACTAAAGGTCATCAGGTGAGAATCGGTGTGTTTGAAAGCAGTCGAACTGTTTAGGGAGTTCATCTCATCTGTATTATTCATACATATTTGGTGATTATAAATCACAATGGACTTAAAAGATTTCAAGTCTTTCACATCAGCAGACATCCAGAGAGCACTGTCTTTTATTTACTGACCATGTTAAAAATGGCACACTTTTTTCTTATTTTATAATAATATGCTGTCTGACCAGTTCAGAGAGATCTCTAATAATGTCTCAGCCCAACCATGGGTCTCATTATGTTGGTAGGAACTGTCATGCAACTGTGAATGTGCAGTAAGTGTAGAGGTACAGTAAATGGCAGAAAAATATGAAAAGCATTCTACTTTCAGATACTGCACAAAGCTATTTATTCCTACTACACTGAATGAACTAAAAATTGACGAGAGAAAATGAGGACTTACTTCATGGCCTTCTAAATTTAAACAAAGAGGGGATTTAAGGATACATCTTACAGCAGAAAATGAGGGATGTTATACCGTGCAAGACACACACTTAGCTTTTCTTATATTCACTTAGCTTTTCTTATATTCCATCCATTTTTTAAGCACAGCAGCACATTGATTTCAATGGAACATCTGTTTAAAAATCAATGCTATACCATGACCCAGGTAACAGTTTACAGACTATACACATTAGTCATAAATTATGTGATTCTGGCCTAGATCTATCACCCTTACTGTGGGCATCTTCTTCTGACTGTCATCTTACAAAACATTCTGTAACAACAGTACAATTGGATTTCTAGATTTCAATTTTATAGAAACTGGGAACTTTGGTCCTTTCATTTATTTTTCTGTACTGGCTTCTGTAAAACATGCTACAAACAATTTTTTGTTTCAAAATAAATAGTTACACAAGGTGACAGAACAGAAATGAGAGTTGTCTGAGGATTTTGATTCCCAGGAAAGAAAATTTCTTATAGGATGTATCTTCCTAACCTTGGGTCTGGCCTTACTATTTAGAAGCACAGAAATGTTGTCTACGAAATGAAGTAAGAGGTAAGTCACCCATTTGCTCTCTGTCTGTGCCACATCACTGCTGCTTCTGTCATGACATTTCTTTAGAGCCGAGACAGAGTGAAGAAGAAAGGGAATTGGTGAAGTGCCTTTCACTTCATTAACATAACTGTCAGCAACATACAGACTTACCACTATCAGCAATCTGTCTCCCATTCCAGTTCTGTTTGGTTTACCACATAGGCACAGATTTCATCCTTATGGTGAGTACCACAATAAAACCGATACTCACACAGGGATCAATGGTTTAAAAGACTTGCACTCACTGCAGTACTGTCTACACCCAAACAGGTGTTTTGCAAATTATCCTTATCCAGGAGCTAAACAAAAAAAATTGCTCAGATCAAAAGAATATGCAAGAATATTCTTTGAAAGAAGAGGGAAAAGAACACAATCTCATTTCAATCAATGCAAAATATTCTATTCAAAACCCAGAATTTTGGGCCTGTCCACAATAGCCAAAACAAAGAAAGGGATAAATTCACAACTATTCCAGAGAGTAGCTACTCGAATTAATAGCCCAGTTGGTGGGAAATTCAACCAAGCTGTGCAAGACCTCTCGTCTGACTGAGATATGATTCCAAGCTCTCACCTGTCAGGAGAGTGTACTGACCAGCATGCCCCAGCAAAGCTCTGGGGGAAGCTGAGGGGCCAGGGCCAAGCCAGCCCCCAGGTGCTGATCTGCTTTGTATTCACTGGGGCAGAGGCTGGAGCCCAGAAATTCGCTTCTGCAATGGGTCTCTCTTGCAAGACTAGAAAGCCCTTCTTTCCCTGCTTTGCTCCATGAATATGTAGGTACCCCAGGCAAAGCGGAACAGCTTTCCCCAGAGGGGTGTTGGTTCCAGCATCTCCCTGAGTAAGACAGAGAGTGAATTTAGACCAGGGTCTTGTGCCACTCAGGAGAGCAGCAAAACCACCACGCTATTAGGTGTTCGAGTCTGGAGCTCCCGAAATCCCTCCTGTGGGAGCAGTGGCACTTGCCATAGCGTATTTAAATATTAATTGAGCAAGAGAGTGTGAATGACTCTTTAAGCCTGACTAGTAGTTAAGATGTTCTCCTGGGACATGGGAGCTGCGATTTCAGATACCCTTAGGCAGAGCAAGGAATTGAACCCAAGACTCCCAGGGCTGCATCTCTCTTTTTGGCCGCTTCTGAATCCAGCCTGAATACCACCAGCACCACTGAGATCCATGGATAGCTAAACAAGCCTAAACTGCATTACTCAGTGAATTTATTGTTCACCAAGAAAACTTTGCCCCACTTACAACCCACCTCACTTTTTCTTGCCTGAAAAGCCAAAGGTGTTGATGTATGGCACCCCACTGCTCCTAGGTGTATGGATGCCTTTTCAAATATTAGCATTATTTTTACAGAGTTAAAAGTGCAGTTTCCCTTTGCTTTCTCAAGGGGAGCAATCAGTGAACCAAGGCAGGTCAAGGTGGTTTCTTTTAAGAGTGGGTTTTTACACTGCCACATCAATAATGCCATATGTATACTATATGAGATTGCAAGGGTGTGTCTAAAGGTAAAGCAAAAGTTTGACAGATCTGGGGAATGAGCTGAGTAATGTTACAAAGTTCCTTAATATCCTTTGAAGAGAAAGCCAATATGGGAATATCTTTATGGTAGAAGCTATGTGGGCAGAAACTGTAAGCCCATTCATGTCTCTAATTGTTCCACATCTGAAGGAGGCTGCTGCACATCTGTTATTCCACCACAAGAGTGGAATCTTTTATGAATTTGCCTGCACCTATCGTGCTGAGGGAAGGTTTCACTGACTAAAAAAGGATTTTCTTGCCAAATTGTGCATCCTTTTGGAAACTAACTGAGGCCAACGCAGATGTGGTGAGCAGCACAAATCCCTCTTTGGAGCATAGATGGTTCCAGAAAAGCATCATTTTTCTACTGCTGGCAAGAAGCCTTAAGCTCATTTGTATTATTTTCTGAGAAGCCAGAGAGGACACTAACTCCAAATGCTTCAGTGTATTTGCTATTCTAATGCAATTAAATGACTAGGAAAAAGAGTGCTGCTATATAAAACTGCATTAACTGTGAGAGCTTTACAATAAAGCATGGTAAAAAATATGTAAACACTATGAGGAGGTTAAGGGAATTGGGAATGAGACCTATGGTCTCAGCTATTCATCCAACTGAAGGTATCAGGAAGCAGATATTTTGGTGGCTTATATGAAATGAAGTATTCTCAAAAAAATGCCTAATAGTCTATACCAGCACATTTTTGGCTCTTACTGCTACCAGGGTAATTTTAATGAAGACAGAGAAAGTGAAATACTTTGCACTATCTGAGACAGCTCTCTGAGGTTAAGATTAGTGCACTACAGGCTGGCAGTCTGGGGCAATCTGACATGTCTCTGCCTTTTCTCTGTTGGTTCTTTGCATCAACAGACCAATTTGGTTTCTAGGACTTTCTCTCCGTCTACCATTACCAAGCTATCATACATCTTACACATAAAGAGATAAGATGCTAAATGTTTTGACTAGATGTTCTGGCTTCTTGGCCCTAATAATATGGATTAAAGTGTAGGTTTCTATTATACTTAATTCCAATAATTTCTAATAATTAATTGTTTTTATTCTTTGACATCAAAATTAAAATTATTAATTTGGGCCTGCTCAAAGCAGAAAAAAACAAAACAAAACAAAACAAAACAAACCACCACCAAAAAAACCCAAAAAGGGGACACCTATGTATGTGTAGATGAATATTTTTATTTCTGCAGTGAGAAACACATATCTTTCAGCTTTAGGTCTATTATTTTATTTTTAAGTCCTTTTTAAGGCATAAATATTATCAACTTTGTGATCAGTTTTTTAAAATATGTCACAGCAAAATATTTGAATATTGTTTTGATTCTGTCCCATCTTTTAAACTTAACCTATTACGTGAAAACAACCTAAATCATGTGTGTTCAATTCCCTGAAGTTTCATTTTCTGTAAATATTTTTCAACAGCTAAAAATTATTAACAGCCAGTATAATTTCTATTAGTAGTTTTGTCTTCTTTTGTCTCACACTTTCATGGTGAGGTGATGCTGATTTCAAAATTACATATCAGGAGATATTTAGAATATTGCAAATACACTAAATAGCAATTAAAAAAAAACCCTATAGCATTTATCTCTATCCCAGAGTAAACAGGCAGATATAGGAATACACTGCAAATACTGACATGAGACCTCAAGGTTGTATTCTAGAGCCGGTCTAGGAAAGGCAAATTTTACAGCACATGCTATACACAGAAAGTTGAATTAGAGAAAAAAAGTCAGGTTCATGTCACCACTACACTACGACATTCTGCTCCCCTCCCAACCTGTTTTTATGCCCAAGGTATATGCTGAAGAGGGCTGCCTGATTTTCAAGAGCTGAATGTTAGCTCCTACCCATGAATTAATTGTTAGGTCTATGCCATCTCTAATGTATTGTTCAATAGGTATTCATCTATCTGCTGATCACTCAGAAGAAAGCTGCCATTCTGCATAGGAAATTATTAGCCTGTCACAGAAACACATAGTGGAAGGTCATATCTTGACTTTGCCTGAACAACTCTCCTGACAGAAAGGGTTAACAAGTGAAAATCAGTATGGTTCAAAGGATCTGTGTGTGTTAAATGAGCTACAGCCTTCTCTTGTGAAAAATTTTGTAAGATAGCAATCATATACAAATACCACTGCTGCCTTTTTGATTAATTCAAGTCTGTTATTACCAGAGTTTGCAGAAGTGAAAGTTTGCAGAAAGTGAAAGGATTTACTGATCGTTGCATCTGTGATGTTATCAATAACTTCGTACACAGGTCAAAAATTAAAACACTGGAATGTGCGTGTGTGAAGACAGGAAGATGGGAGAAAGAAAAGAGGAAAAGTAGAGTGGGTGACAGGAGTTGTTTAAGAGGCAAAAACCACAGTTCCAAGGAAAAATCTGCAGCAGTCTACATGTACACGTAGGCATTGCCTGTGCAGCGCTTCAAAAGGCTCTGAGCTTTAAAAGATACATATTTGGGTAATTCTGTCTTCTTATTGTTTCTGAACAGTAACTGTATGTGCAATGCATAGAGAATATACACCAGTAACAAGAGAGTTTATATTTAACCCAGTTTTCAACATACCCAATATTTTGTCAATCATTTTATAGGTTTTAGCTTAGGGATAAATTTGAAGCTGGCTTTTCCCTGGTGAAACCTCCAACAATAGAGAAATATATACTGAAGGGAAAGAAGAAACTGGGAAGCAAGCCTAACAGAAATCTAAGATTTCATTTTGTGCTTAATAATTACTTTTTACAGATCCCTTTGACTGAGAAAGCTTTTATATCTCAAAGTTTTACTGATCAGCTATGATGCTGAAAATCTCTAGATTTTTTTCCTTGCTTCAGATTCCAAAATATACATATGGTCTGTTTTCTGACATAAGACAGTAGTTTCAATTTCAAAAGCCTAACAGAAATCTAAGATTTCATTTTGTGCTTAATAATTACTTTTTACAGATCCCTTTGACTGAGAAAGCTTTTATATCTCAAAGTTTTACTGATCAGCTATGATGCTGAAAATCTCTAGATTTTTTTCCTTGCTTCAGATTCCAAAATATACATATGGTCTGTTTTCTGACATAAGACAGTAGTTTCAATTTCAAATAGCAACAGCTTATCTGCCAATTCTTTACGTAAGATTTAACGGCTAAAAACTATTTTAAGCCAACCTGTAAAACTCACTATTGTTACAGTC
>NW_010269040.1:43245-46225 GCF_000690775.1 Eurypyga helias
TATATAAACAGAAACTTCATGTTTTGTTGTATAACTATGGCAACTTCTACAAATGACTCATCCAGGACTTTTGTTATGTTATTTTATGACTCAGACTTATTAACATTCACCCTATTACCTCTCCCAGCATCCAGTACTGTATCTCCACTTTTTGAAACTGTTTTCAATGACATTCTTAGGGCTGATTGTCCCTATCCAGCTGCTTAAACAGAAACTTCATGTTTTGTTGTATAACTATGGCAACTTCTACAAATGACTCATCCAGGACTTTTGTTATGTTATTTTATGACTCAGACTTATTAACATTCACCCTATTACCTCTCCCAGCATCCAGTACTGTATCTCCACTTTTTGAAACTGTTTTCAATGACATTCTTAGGGCTGATTGTCCCTATCCAGCTGCTCATGAAAAATTACCAACACAAGAAAAAGTCTTTCTTGATTGGTGTGAGCATTAACTATAAACTCTGAGTTTGAGCTCCGTGCACCCGAAGTGCTAGGTTGTGGTCTATTACATGATGACAAGACCTATTTTATATTCAAAGTAGCAAAATTACTACAGCATGTGACAAGGAGATAAGTACACCCACCTAGTTTGTTTCCAAGCGGATCGGTTCTTCAGCATGTATTAAACCCTTCCAGATTTATCCCCAGCGGCTGGCTCTTTGCCAGGGCTTGGATACTGTTCTGGTGTGCAGTGTGCTGAGTATTCCCAGGTGCTGGTATATTTTTATGCCTTAGTCCTTATTTACAGTTTTTCTTTGGGTTGCTTTAAAGTGTGAACATTCGTGTGGCTACACGCTGAAAAGATCTTTCTGTATCCAGCGATTTTTTCACATTGCCTTAAGTTAAACCATTTCTAAGTGAGCAAATAGGCAGATGAACACTAATAAATTTCAGAAGGAAAGAGCCTATTTCTTGCATAAAATTAATAATTTTAGTGTACCAGAAGCTATGTGAGCAATCACAGCACAAGAGTCAGAACTTAAAATCGCGATTCACTCCATCCTCTTAAAACTCTGACTATGGCTGCTAATATAGTACTACTTTGAACTTTATAGCTCCCCTTTTTTCCAACCCTGCTATTATAACACTTGACATGCTTGGCTGCTATGGTGTAATAAAGAGGAGTAAAATGATGCATTAAAGGTCCCTGGTGCAAATCCTATTCAAAATTTTTCAGTTTGGAATAGTAGGTACAAAAAGGCAATACCAGGAGTTTAAGGGTCATAAAGTAATACTGGCACTCAGCTCTTGAAGTTTCAGTTAACTTTCTGAAAGCCAAAGCAACAACAGCAAAAGCTATAACGATGCGTTCAACTTGCTTTTGGAGAACAGGCACCTAGAGAATAGTAAGGGAGTGGGAGCAGGGCAGCGACCACATTATGTTGCAGTTTTAGCCAGCATCACTCAGATGTGACTCCTGGCAGCTGTGTGATGCAAGTAACTGCTCAGTGCCTGGTAAAACGACATGGTATGGTAGCATGCTTCACACCGTGAGGCAAACAGCACTCTGTGGAACAAGAAAAATCAGAATAAAGCTCTGGAAAATCAATCCTTTCCTTTTTTAAAAAAAAAAAAAAAAAATTAAATGCATGTATTTGTGGGTCCAAAACAATTTAGATACTTTGTAGAAAATATAGCTTGCTGTATACAAACTGTAGGACTTTGAAGAGCAGATATTAAATGTTTGTATACCTCATTTCAATGTTATTATTTGTAATTGTGTTTGTGAAGATGTAATAAATTTGAGAAGGCAGTTCTCTTCTGTTGTCAAAGGACAGACAAACAGAAGAGCCTAAACCCAGGCACAGCGCTTCTTCTAGTGATGATGGTAGCTGAGCTGCTTAGCAACATCTGCCTTAGATTTACCATCTGTGATGTTAAGGACCTCGGCAGGGCTGTTATAAGGACAAATAGTCTGTACAATGTGATGTACATGATGTACATATTTGGGGAGAAATGTACTAGTCAGTAAAATAAGGAAAAGAATACGGGTGATATTCAAGGCTTGTTCAAGTTTCTGAAATGCTTTGGTCAACTTTTGCTGGTTTTGAAGACATTACACAAGTTTATTTAAATTTCTAATGGATACCCTATATAAATCAAACAATACTTTTTTCATTCTCAAAAAGTCCAAGACATGGAGACTAAACCAAGGGAGAAATAACAGAGAGGAATATGCTCTATTTTACCATCACACAAATCCATGTATAACAGATAAACATCCTCCCTTTCACGCTGGATCAAGAGCCAAGGGAAATACTGCATACTTGAAGCCATCAACCACTTAAAACTGCTATTGTCAAAGCAATTTTTTACAGCAGACTGATTTGTATGCAGACCATTTTTAATAGCACAGAAAGAGTTGGGACCATGTGTTAGAGTACACAAGTGATTTCCAAAAGACATTTGAAATGTAAAAATTCTGGAGGCTGCCTCCTTCCTTTCTCCCCTTCCCCGCAACATGCATACACATGCACACACGCACCATCAACTTCCACTGACATTTCTTCATTACTATGAAGAAGCTCAGGCTCTCTTGAGGGATTTTGCAAAGCACTGCTCCTCTTTTTAAGTAAGGCTACACACTTACGTCTCTACAAATGATTTCCATAAGTTTATATTCCATCAAAACACATGATTTCAGATCTTAAGGTGTAGAAGTAGTGTTAACAAGGTCCTCCTATGAAGATTTTAAGCTCTTTTGAATGCAATGTCATTCTTTCTGGTGGCTTCCACTTGTCAAATTTGCAAAGGGCATTGGGACATTCTTTGGCATCAGAAGGTGCAGCTGAAGAATAAAATGTCCTGAAATCCACACTGCTGAAGTGAAATCTTTGCTCAATTGATCTAGGAAAAGGCCATACCCTGGGTACAATGTTATCAAATCATGATATCTGCAGGAAATGATAGCTTTCTGTAAGAAAAAGTTAAAATGAAAGTAAATTAATGTAAAAAATAAAATAAAATAAAATAA